>NW_003852647.1:192215-194648 GCF_000181295.1 Otolemur garnettii | reverse complement strand
TGTGGCTAGCTGGCGCCTTAGCTACTTGAGCCACAGGCGCCGAGCCATGGAGGAGGGTTTTGCCTTGATGTTGATGGCTATTGACTGATCAGGGTGGTGGTTGCTGAAAGCTAGGGTGGCTGTGGCAATTTCTTAAAATGAGAAAATGAGGTTTACATGTATCACATCAACTGACTCTGCCTTTCACAAAACATTTCTCTGTAGCATTTCATGCCTTTTTTTTTTTTTTTTTGACACAGAGTCTTATTTGTTGCCCTGGGTAGAGTGCCATGGTGTCATAGCTCACAGCAACCTCAAACTCTTGGGCTTGAGTTTCCTCCTGCCTCAGCCTCTCAAGCAGCTACAGGCCCACAACACCTTGCTAGTTTTTCCATTTTTATTTTTTTGAGACAGAGCTTCAAGCTGTCGCCCTGGGTAGAGTACCATGGCATCACAGCTCACAGCAACTTCCCAACTCCTGGGCTCAAGTGAGTCTCCTGCCTCCAACCTTCCAAGTAACTGGGACTACAGGCGGCCGCCACAATGCCCAGCTATTTTTTGGTTGCAGCCATCATTGCTGTTTGGCGGGCCAGGCTGGATTCGAACCCACCACCTCAGGTGTACGTGGCTGGCGCCTTAGCCACTTGAGCCACAGGCACCGAGCCAGTTTTTCCATTTTTAGTAGAAATGGGGTCTTGATCTTGCTCAGGCTGGTCTGGAACTCCTGACCCTAAGCAATCCACCTGCCTTGGCCTCCCAGAGTGCTAGGATTACAGGCCTGAGCCTGTGCCCGGAAACATGGGATGTTGTTTGATAGCATTTGACCCATAGTAGAACTTCTTTCAAAATTGGAGTCAATCGTCTTAAACCCTGCCACTGGTTTATTAGATAATTTCATATAATATTCTAAATCTTTTTGTCATTTCAACAATGTCAACAGCATCTTTACCTGGAGTAGATTCTGTAGACAAAATTTCTCTCTGTCAAGTCCTTGGTCCCAGAGATTCAAAGAATGAATCCTTAGACCACTGAGTAAGGGAAAGGGCAGATTTTATTGTAAGATAAAGAGATAGATAAGTGAAAGAAGGGAACAGAACAGAACTGGCAGTGGAGAAGGGAACCCAAGTGGGAAGTCTGTTTGGGACTTCTGTCTAGGGGTTTATATATCCTGTGGGGAGGAGATTTTGGGGAGATGGAATGTATGTCTGGAACATGTCACAACTGTTTGGTGCCAGGGGCTTGCCTAGAAGTTAATTTTAAAACCGCCATAGTGTAGAGGAATGTGGTCACTGTGGTCTTTGCTCCAGGCAAGCTCTTCTCTGCTCTGGGAGGGAGTGGTAGCTCCAGGGGAAATACCAGGCCATTTTTTATGAGCCTATGCCCGGAGAATGCAGCCTGTAAAGGGCCTGTTTGTGCCTAGAGATGGGGGTTTATGATGAGACTGATTTCTGAAACTACTTAGGCTTAGAAAATAGGGGGATCCCTGTTCAACCCTGAGTGGGGGAATCTTCTATCAATTCTATCTCAAGAAACCACTTTTCTTTGCTCATCCATAAAAAATTTCATCTGTTCAAATTTTATCCTGAGATTGCAGTAATTCAATCACGTCTTCAGGCTCCACTTCTAATTCTAGTTCTTTCGCTATTTTCACCACATCTGCAGTTCTGCAGTTACTTTGTTCATTGAAGTCTTGAACACCTTCAAGTCATCTACAGGGGTTAGAATGAACTTCTTTCAAACTCCTGGTAATGTTGATATTTTTGCCTCCTTCCATGAATCAAAAATGCTCTTAATATCATCTAGAATGGTGAATTCTTTTCGGAGGTTTTCAATTTACTTTGCCCAGGTCCATCAGAAGAACACGTATCTATGGCCACTATAGCCTTATGAAATGTATTTTTTTTTAATTTCCCAATTTGGCTAACTGCTGCAAGAGGCCTAGTTTTTGGCCTGTCTTTGCTTTCAACATGCCTTCCTCACTAAGCTTAATCATTTCTAGCTTTTGATTTAAAGTGAGAGATATGAAATGCTTCCTTTCATTTGCATACTTAGAGGCCACTGTAGGGTTATTAGCGGTCCTAAATTCTTTTTTCTTTTTTTGAGACAGAGTCTCACTATGTCACCCTCGGTAGAGTGCTGTGATGTCCCAGCTCACAGCAACCTCCAACTCTTGGGCTTAAGCTATCCTCTTGCCTCTGCCTCTCAAGTTGCCGGGACCACAGGTGCCCTCCATAATGCCTGGCTATTTGTTTCAATATTTATTTGCATATACAACACTAGGCAGAGCTGTCCCGTGAGGTCACGGGGCTATAAACAACTGAAGTGCTCTGCTGAGCAGCAGGATACCCAGTGTTCCAGTCGCGCGATCAGTTAACGCGTGGTACTAATAGTGCAAGTATAGTGATACTGAAGTGGTGAGTTTGAGCCTCACGTGGAGTACTTTTTTTTTTTTTT
>NW_003852647.1:178418-189485 GCF_000181295.1 Otolemur garnettii | reverse complement strand
GGGTCCAGGCTGGGGATTCGAACCCACCACCTTAGGTGTACGTGGCTGGCACCTTAGCCGGTTGAGCTATAGGCGCCGAGCCTATTTTATAATTTTTGAGACAGAGTCTTACTCATTCCCCCTGGGATTAAGTGCCATGGTGTCATCATAGCTTACAGCAACCTCAAACTGGTGTCAAGCAATCCTCTCGTGTCATCCTCCTGAGTAGGTGGAATTACAGCGCCAACCACAACACCTGGCTAGTTTTACTAATTTTAGTAGAGATGGAGTCTTGTTTTCTCAAGCTAGTCTCCAATTCCTGAGCTTAGGCTATAACCCTGCCCCTTGGCCTTCTGGAGTGCTAGGATCACAGGTATGAGTTATCATGCCTAGCCTTCATAATTTTTTTTTTTTTGAGACAGAGTCTCAAGCTGTCACCTTGGATAGAGTGCTATGATGTCACAGCTCACAGCAACCTCAAACTCTTGGGTTTAAGCAATTCTCTTGCCTCAGCCTCCCAAGTAGCTGGGACTATATAGGCTCCTGCCACAATGCCCAGCTATTTTTGGTTGTAGTTGTCACTGTTGTTTGGCAAGCCTGGGCTGGATTCAAACTCACCAGCTCCAGTGTACATGGCTGGCATCTTAGCTGCTGAGCTACAGGCACCAAGCCAGGCCTTTATAATTTTTAATGTGCAGATTTTTCATTCCTTTCATTAAATTTATTCCTAAGTATTTTATGGTAATCATGAATGAGATTATTTGCTTGATTTCTTGTTCAGATCATTCATTTCCGGTGTATAGAAATGAAACTGACTTTTGTATGTTGATTTTGTATCTTGCAACTTTACTGAATTTATTATTTTTAACTTTTTTGATGTACTCTTTAGAGTTTTCTATGTATAAGATCATGTCATCTACAAACATAAAGAATTTTGTTTCTTCATATCTGATATCGATGCTTTTTATTTCTTTTATCAATTTATTAATTGCTTTGGCTAGAATTTCCAGTACTATATGGAACAGAAATGGTGAATGCAGGCATCTTTTTCTTGTTCCTTAGTGTGTTGAGGTACATTCTTTCTTTACCTAATTTTTGGACAATTTTTATCATGAAAGGATGTTAAATTTTGTCACATGTTTTTTCTACATCTATTGAGATAATCATGTGATTTTTATCCTTCATTATGCCAATATAGTGTGTTACATTTATTGAATAGTGTATATGAGCCATCCATGCACCCTAGGAATAAATCCTGCTTGATTATGGTAGATGATCCTTTTAATGTGCTGTTGAGTTTGGTTGGCTGCTGTTTTGTTGAGGTTTTTGTATTTATATTCATCAGGGATATTGACCTATAATTTTCTTTCTTTGTAGTGTCCTTATTCAGCTTTGGTTTCAAGGTAATGCTGGTCTCATTAAATGAGTTAAGTATTCCTTCCACTTTAGTTTTTTGAAACAGTTTCAATAGTACTGGCATTAAATGTTTGATAGAATTCACCATTGAAGCCCTCATGTCCTTAGCTTTTCTTTGTTTGAAAATTGGATTACTGATTCAATTTCTACACATATTATTCGTTTGTTCATATTTTCTGCTTCTTCATTACTTAATATTCCTAGGTTGTATGTTTCTAGGAATTTATACATTTCTTCTAGGTTATCCAATATGTTGACATATAATTGTTCATAGTCATATCTTAAAATCGTTTGTGTTTCTGTGGTAGCAGTTGTAATGTCTCCTCTTAAATTTATTATTTATGTGAGTTTTCTCTTTTTTTCTTAGTCTCACTAAAGGTTTGTCAATTTTATCTTTAAAAAAAACCCAAACTCACAGTTATATTGATTTTTCCCATTATTTTTCTAGGCTCCATTTCATCTATTTGTGCTCTGAACTTTATTATTTCTTCCTCTGACAACTTTGGGCTTAGTTTGCTCTCCTCTTTCTAATTCCTTGAGGTGTAATATTAGGTTGTTTATTGAGGCTACTTTTTTCTTAATATAGATGTTTATCATTATAAGCTTCTCTCTTAAAACTGCTTTTGCCACATCTTTTAAATTTTGTTAGGCTATATATTTTTGTTAGTCACAAGATATGTTTTGATCTCCCTTTTGATATTTTCTTTGATACATTAATGTTTCAGGAATATGTTGTTCAATTTCTATGTATTTGTGAATTATCCACTTTGCCTCCTGTTATTGATTTCTAGTTTCATAGCATTGTGGTCAGAAAAGGAAATTGGTATGATTTCAATCTTCTTTAATTATTTTAGATTTATTTTATGGCTTAATATATGATCTATCCTGGAGAATGTTCCAAATGAGCTTGAAAAGAATGTGCATTTGCTGCTGTTGATGGAATGGTCTCTAAATGTCTGTTAGGTCCATTTGGTCTGAAGTGTAGTTTAAGTGTAGTTAAACTACCTTAATTAATTTTCTGTATGGATGATTTATCTATAGTTAAAAGTTGGGTGTTGATTACCCCTATTATTACTGTGTTACTATCTATTTCTCCTTTAAGTTCTGTTAATATTTGCTTTAAACATATAAGTGCTCTGATAATGGGGAGGCCTGACAAGTTCATGAACTCATCCTAGAAGTACTACATACCTCATTGCTGAATATCACTGCATTCACCTTTGAAGTACACCCCTTGGGAAGCTATATACCAATGCCAGCACTTAATACACCCTTCAAAGCAATTTTGGACCTCTTTTTCTAGAATGACCATCAGATCTGTCCTATGAGGTCTGACAATTAAGTTTGTGAACTTACCACCATGTGGTTATGCTAGCAGCACTGTACAAACAACTTGGTAAGGTTTCATAACCTTGTTATATCAGTGTCTCATAGTTGTGCTCATGTTGATGTGTGGTGGTGTCTTTCTGAGTGGCATTCATTATTGTTGCATGGTCTGTGTGCTATACAATGGCTCTGATTGTTATTGCACTACCTCTTCACAAACACCAAGAATACACTTAAAAATATTAAGGTAATTGAGAGGGCCAAAAGTGTATTCTAAATTTGGGCCCCACAGATAGGACTCTTATTTTCTAGGGTCTTTAGAATGCTCACCAAATTTTATCAAATTTCAGTCTTTCAGTCATGAATTTTAAAAGCAGAAATAGAATGACTTAGTTTCTAATGACAATGCAAAACCAAAAGTTAAGAGGAAAATGGCAATATTATACAGTTCTTGGGTCAAAGAGAAATTACAATAACAATTTTGAAGTCATCAATAAGAATGTTATATATATAAATTATAGAATGTGACCAAAGCTATACTTAGAAAAAATATCCATGGCTTTAAATGCTTTTATTATTAAAATACAAAAAATGAAAATATAATATAATATGCTGGATATTGAGAGTTTATATTGTATAGGGCCTGAACAAAATACATTTCTTTTAATCTCCATAGTACTTATGGGGTGGGTACTGTTTTTCACCCTTCATTAGGAGATGGGTTCTATATTTTGCTCTTATCATTTTGAAATGCTCAGAAGTATAATTAAGCATATCTATGCAATGTTCTAACTATGTTATCTGTTTCCAAGAACTATTTCATGTTTCTTGATTCAGTGCCACAAATATTTATTAACGCTTATATAGAGAGCACTGTAACAAAGAGATGAATACGAGATGTTCTCTACCCTGTAAAAATCCAGTCATGTGTATTTGGTATAGATGAAGGGAAGGATGCAACTCATATTAAGATTGCAACTAACCCTACTTGCTAAAATTGACTGTAGTAAATACTAAAAATAATGCATAATGCATAATCACAGCACCATGGCTACAAAGAGCAAAGTGATGCCAATTTGGGATAAGAACAGAAGTCAACTGCCATATGCTTGTTGCCACTGTTTGGGGAAGCAGGTCTAAGTTGTTCAAATAATTAATTAAATCGAATGAAGCAGGAAGAGCATATACATTTGCACTTTATTAAAATATTGCATAAATACAGAGCAGTTGGGCACATCCATTCTAAGGCACTGTTCTGGTTTGAATGCAGTTCCACAAGAGAGAAAAGAGAAGCCATTACATTCGGTATTTTTCATCTCTACATTCAGACTCCTCCCATGTTATATGTTTATTGCTACTGGGATCTCTACTTTTACCCCAGACTTATAGCAGCATCATATAGGGACCTGGATGACAGGAATTAAAGTCACATCCTGGGTCTAGCACTTAATTTGATTTGGCACTTAATTACAAACTCTCTTGCATTGTTCTCCATTTGTTTCCCAACTCTTGTTTAACTACAGATATTATAAACTCTTTATGAGCCTGACCCATGAATTATATTTCTTTACTAGATTTCGTTAAGCCTAGAACAGGACTAGACAGAAAAACAGACAGACACATAGTAGATAGCCCCAAAATACTTATATGGATACATACATATTACTTTCAAGAACTTCAATAGACTAGACAAGATGTACTTTTCCTAATTGTAGTTTAAGTCCTTCATAAAGGAAAAATGCTTGAAGGTCCTAGTTCTTGTATGTTTTTTACAAGAACTAGGCTCAATGAGCATTTTCACATTAAGAACTTTGACAGTGAGAATTCTTTCTTCACTACAGAAGTTTTAAGTTGTTACTATGATTATATGAGAACATTTATTTAAGTCACAACGTGTGTGTGTGTGTGTATGTGTGAGAGAGAGAGCGAGAGAGATTACAAATTTAAAGAGGTTGAGAATCACTAGTTAACTTATAAATTATCTGAATTAGTGACCTTTACCTCCTTAAAGTGATATGTGTATATGTGCATGTGTATGTGTGTATTATATCAAAGATATAAGTTTAAAGAACTTTTCATAACATCCTTAAAACAATTGGAGATAACTAGGCTTGGGAGCAACAAGACTATAGTCATAGCTATAGAAATATTTGTTTAAGGCAGTGTGTTCCAAGGGATATCTACAGTGTACTAGTTCTGTGGGTTATTACTGGCTGTACATGAAAAAGGTTCTGGGATCAAATAAGTTTGGAAAACACTGAGTCAAAAGAAGTGCTTTTTCTTTTCTCCTTACTAGAGGTCATTTCAGACATTCTCATACTGATGTGCACTGTGAATCTAGGAAGGCGAAACAGGAAGCAATTCCCAAGCTTACTTGTAGAATGTCTTGTAGCACTAAGCGTTTAATGACACATACTCAGGGGGACCCTGAATTAAAGAATGGATAAAATTTCAAAAGCACTGAAAGATACACGATTGAATACAAAGGAGAGTGAAAAGCAATGAGCATTGGTTTTTCAGTCAATCTACATAAAATTCGATTCTACTTGTACAAATTTAAGTGTCAAGTACAGTCTTCCAGACATACTTATGCAGTGAACAAAATAAATTACCATATTAACAGCCTGCTTTAAGCAGCATCACCACAGATTGCCGACTAAGCAGAAGTAAAGGCTAAAACATTAATTTCTTTAATCATAAAAATTTTCACTAGAATTAACAGTTCTTACCAGGCAAATGACATCTCCTTCATCCTTGTGTTCCTGACACATTTTTATTATTTGACAAAATTCACTATCTCCTTTCTTGTCACATGAGGCAGATCTAAAGTTTTAAATGAATATAACCATCTTTAACAATGATAGCAGAAAAATTATGGTCCTGCTATAATAGATATGTCACATAATCAGGATTAACCATTATGTTGATCCTACTTCTGAAAGGACTGTCATTATTTATATGCTTTATGCTTATGCCTATGATACAGTTGCCTTGGAACATGAAAGTTTTCATTGTAATAATAAAATAAGAGTTGTGCAGACAGAATAAATCAAATCTAGGAAAGCTGGAAGAATAGGTAGATAATATAGAACTTATATGACCTGGAAGACAGGTTTTTAAAAGTAGCAAAAAATAAAAATTAAAAAAAAAAAACCTTTCTCATAAGTTCAAACAAAAGTGTTTGAACACGGTGCCATAGCTTAAGATTCTTTTGAGTTTGTATCAATTTCTGTAGGACCTATTTCCCTTAACCATTCTTAAAGCAATCCTCTAAAGTGAGTGACTTGGTGCATAATAAGGCCTGCTCTCTGTCTGAAGCTTTTAGAACAATGAGTGCACTTGTAAGGCTTCTCCCCTGTATGAATTCTTAAATGAATAACGAGGCTTGGTCTCTGTCTAAAGCTTTTCCCACAATAATTACATTTAAAAGGTCTCTCTTCAGTATGTGTTCTCTGGTGCAAAGTGAGAGCTGTCAGTCGACTAAAACTTTTCCCACAATTATGACATCTATGAGGTTTTTCACCTGTATGAGTTTTCAGATGTCTTTTAAGACTTGATCCATGACAAAAAGTTTTCCCACACTCAAGGCATTTATATGTTTCTTCTTCAGAATGGGTTCTCTGGTGCCCCATAAGGTGTGACCGCCGAGTAAATCGTTTTTTGCATACAGTGCATTCATAGGGTCTCTCCCCTGTATGAAGTCGTTGGTGTCTATAAAGGTCTGAACTGCGAAGGAATCTTTTCCCACATTCAGGGCATTTGTGAGGTTCCTCTCCTGAATGAATCCGCTGGTGCCCTGTAAGTTGTGACTTCCGAGCAAAACATTTCCCACACTGAGGACATCGGTGAGGTTTCTCTACTGGACTCTTTTTTTTACGGAGTCTAGAGTTAAGAGGTTCTTCCAAGTTGGAGGACTCAGGTGTCTCTCCTAGAGTGGGGTTCTGTTGCTCTACAAGTTTTGTTAAATCTGTCTCTAAATCTTCTGGAGAGGGTTCCCATTGATTTTCTAACTGTACATAGTCTTTTTGCAAAATGGGACCATCGAGAGCGTTCCCCTCAGTCACAATAAATGGATACATATTCTCCAGTTTCTTCTGTTTTGAAGGATCATCGTCATTTTCTATCTCAATTTCAAAACCTGAGAGAAGAAATACAAATTGCTGTTGTTATTGTGTTCCCCGAGAAAAGAAAGTGAGGAAAAGTAAAATTATATTAAACCACTAGAACAAATATAGGAATTCCTAAATAGAATTCCAAACTCTTTACTCCGATTAAAGTTGAATTTTTCTTTTCTTTTTTCCCTAGTACATCAATGAACAATTACTTACCTATTTTGGAATCAAGTAATTGTTTCATTTCTTTGGAATCCTGTAATTCCTTCACCCATGGCTCTTCTCTGTGCTCCAATGTGAAGTTCACATCAAGCTTTGGTAATGGATATCCTGGCCATAAGAAAAATGGGAAGCATGATAGTTTGACTCATCAAAAGTTCTCCCAAAATTTAGGCTCATTTCTCTGACACATGGCCTCTTAATATGTACTTTCTTCTCAATTACTATCATATCACCCGGAATCTTTTACAAGAGTATTTTTAAAGATCACAAATTGCTCAATTCAAGGCTATTCTTTCTCCTGTCACCTACAGAAAGTGAGTGAATCAACTGTGTGATGAAATCAATGCACTAAATCACTTCTGCATCAATTTTAAAATAGATTTACTTATGTTAGAGCTAAAATATGAAGTAAATAAATTTGGCATATTATGAAATAAAATTTGGTATATTACGAAAACTTCATAAAGTCATGAACACTGCTGCTGAGTGCCAAATGAAGAGAGAAAGAGGTAATTAGGAGTTATGAAACTTTACAGGAATAATTTCAGTTAAGATTTTCAAATCCAAAGGGAAATTGAACTGGGCTGGCAACCAGCAAAAATAGTCTTTGTATTTGTTTCAGTTGAACTAAAGTAGAAGTCTAGAAGTAAATTCTCTTTAAATTAGCCCACATGACTATCAAACAATATTTTCTTTTTTTCTGAGACAGAGTTTCACTATGTTGCCCTTGGTAGAGTGCTGTAGCATCATAGCTCACAGCAACCTCAAACTCTTAGGCTTAAGCGATTCTCTTGCTTCATCCTCCCAAGTAGCTGGGACTGCAGGAGCCCATCACAACGCCTGGCTATTTTTTGTTGTTGTTGTTGTTACTGTTGTTATTGTTGTTTAGCAGGCCCAGGCCAGCTTCGAACCCACCAGCCCTGGTGTATGTGGCCGGCACCCTAGCCGTTGAGCTACAGGTGCCAAGCCAAAAAATATTTTTAACTGTCAATCCAGGGACAACCAGATGATGTTTCTAACCACACATTCTCTGCCTGTCTGACAATTACTGTCTTCACTGACAGCTGCGGTGGTTTGTGTCTTCTTTTCCATGCTGCTTCTTCTCCTTCCTCATCTCTGGCCAAGTTTACTGGTCTTCAATGAAATGTGGGTTATAAATTATTGATTTGAGATCTAAACATAGGCTGATGTTTAAATATAAACATTATCAAAATGACATTAGGAATTTAGTTTGACTAGTACTAGTCTGAAGGAAAATTTAAATTTCAGAACATTATACAAGTCATAGAAAGTAAACTAAAATATCTTTTTTTTTTTTGAGACAGAGCCTCAAGCTGTCCCCCTGGGCAGAGTGCTGTGGCATTACAGCTCACAGCAACCTCCAACTCCTGGGCTCAAGCGAGTCTCCTGCTTCTGCCTCCCAAGTAGCTGGGACCACAGGCACCCGCCACAACGCCCAGCTATTTTTTGGTTGCAGCTGTCATTGTTGTTTGGCGGGTCCGGGCTGGGGATTCGAACCTGCCACCTTAGGTGTACATGGCTGGTGCCTTAGCTGGTTGAGCTATAGGCGCCAAGCCTAAAATATCTTTTCATGAAAAAATTATACTTCCTTTTAAAGAAACAAAATATGAATTTCTAATAAAATGCTGTTTAAATTCACTATTTTGTTTTTGTTTGGATTTCAAAGCTAAGAGTGAAATGAAGGCGTAATATAGAACTGCCAGGTCAAATAAAATTGGAGGTTATAAATCAAAGGAAAGCTCCTGTGAAATAAAAGAGGGAGCAAACTGAAACTTGTAAGAACAGAGAATAGCAAAGGCTTAGGTGTAAAGTACTGATTTAAAATCTCAATGTCAAGAGGGAGAAATACTTCCAGAATGATACTATGAGGATCTCTATAGACCCATTTCTCAGTGAAACTGGAGAAAATATTTAAAAATGAAAATGAAAAACCAAGCAAAGTCTCTCACAATAGACCTAAGGGCATACAGCAAACAAAGAAACATCCTTTCAAGAAAATCTACTAAAATTCAGTATGAACAATGAGAGTCTCAAGTAGTTAAATCCAAACTGTTCCCTTATCCCCTCTCATAGCTCTTCTACAGACTAGCATAGCCAAGAGCCCAGGATATCGTCTACCTTCAGTTCCCATTCAGACATCTTTTAGGAATTTCATTACATGCATGTTGATGCACATTTGTCTGAGGCTTCATTCACTTTTCTTCATTCTTTTTTCTCTCTGTTCTGATAGCATAATCTCTATTGATCTGGTTTCAAGTTCACTAATACTTTCTTCTGACAGTCATATCTACTGTTGATCCAGTCAACAATGATTCATTTTTCATTTCTGTTATTATCTTTTAAACTCTAGAATTTCCATTTGACTTTTTTATAATTTCCATCTCTTTATTGATATTCTCTACTTAATGTGATACTGTTATCATAACTTCCTTGACTTCTTTAATCACGGCTTTCTCTAGTTCTTGGAACATATTCATAAAGGCTACTTTAAAGTCTTTGTTAAATCTGTTATCTATTTACTCTAATAAGCAGATTCTGTTGCTTGCTATTTTCTCCCCAATTTATGGATCATACTTTTCTATTCACATGTACATCTCATAAATTTTTCTTAGAAACTGGATATTTTAGATAATACAGCAACTATGTGTCATCCTCCCAAGGGGTTTTTTCTTTTCAGGCAGAGTCTGACTCTAGCATAAGGTGACCAGACATCCCGCTTTTGGTGGGACAGTCCCAATTTTTAACAATTTTTCCCACGTCCTGTGGTGTTTTAATAAAGTCTCGATTTTTGTAAAGAATGCACAACAAGCTAGGGAATGGCAGAACAACGGGAAGGGAATATACAGGGAACATACGTTTTTCGGCTGCTGAAAAGGTTAATGTAACTCCATTTGGGAATGAAGAGGTTAATGTAACTTCATTTGGAAATGAAAAGGCTAATGTAAACTCCTTACTTCCTTCCTGGGCAAGGTCGCCCAGGTGGACTGGCTCCCTACTCCTTTGAGCCACAGGCACCGCCCTATACATAATTTTTTAAATGTATTATAGTTGTAAATTGTACTTATGTTGAAATTAAAAATATATATATTACAATACTATTTTTGCGTTCTATAAAAATTTTTGTTGCTCCATATAGACGAAATTTTTAATTAAGAACCCACCCCCAGCCTGGTCAATGTGGCCCACTTTACCAATGTTAAAATATGGTCACCTTACTCTAGCAGAGTGCAGTGGCATCATCATAGCTCACTGTAGCCTCAGATTCCTGGGCTGCAGAAGCCTCACCTCCCACATAGGTAGAACTAAAGGTGCATGCCACAAAGCATGGCTGTTTTTTTTTTTTTTTACTTTTTTGGAGAGACTAATTCTCATTCTTGCTCACACTCAAGCAATGCTCCAGCCTCAGCCTCCCAGAGTGCTAGGATTACAGGCATGAGCCACTGCCAGGCCCTCCCTAAGGGTTTTTTATTATTATCTGCTAGTTTTTTCTTTTCTGTCCCAACAGCAGAGTTAAGTATTGTTTAACAGTGTTAAGTAGTGTACCCCAGGAGGAGGAAAAATACCAGATTAACATTGCTTAACAAATGCTAACAATGTCACCCTGGGATAATAGTTGTTTTTGCATCAGGGAAGAAGAAAAAAATATTTAAAGAAATAATGGCCAAAACTCCCCAAATATATTTTTAAAAACATTAAACATTAAACACTGAGGAAGCTCAATGAATTTGAAGTAAAATATGCACAAGAAGATTGATAGATACATCATAGTACAGGCACTAAAAGCCACATAAAAGCATAAAACCTTGAAAGACAGCAAGAGAAAAATGACTCATCACTTATGAGTTCTAATTAGATTAAAATGACTTCTCATCAGAAACAATGAGAAGAACAACTGAATTCTCATTAGAAACAATGGAGGCTAGAAGGCAGTGGAATAACATATTTAAAGAGAAATGGAAACTGTCAACCATGAATCTTTTTTTTTTTTTTT
>NW_003852647.1:175813-177060 GCF_000181295.1 Otolemur garnettii | reverse complement strand
GTAATTAGAAAAGGCAGTATAAATAAGAATTTTTTATTTTTTTCTCTTAAAAGATTTAAAAAGCAATTGTATAAAACAATATGTATATAGTATATTGATAGGCACATAACAATAGAAATGTACTATATTTACCAGTAACGGTAGAAATGAGGTGGGTAAAAGCAATGTGTACTGAACTAAACAAATAACTCCAGTTGGTTACTTAAACCCACAGCAATAAATGAAGAAAATCAGAAATGATAAATATTGTTAATATAACAAAAGCTATAATATAAATTTGTTTACATTTCTTCTCATAGCTTCTCTAAAAGTCCTAAAATTTTATAAAGTAATAATTATAACAATGTAATGTTGGATTTACAACATTTTTGTTGTAATATATATGATAGTAATATCACAAAAAAGGGGGAAGGGAATAGAGCTTTATAGGAGAAACATTTGTATATCTCACTGGCATTAAATTATGTAAGTATAATTCTGAAGCCAATCATAAGTTAAGATGTTTATGGTAAATCCTACAGCAACCACTAAGGAAATAACTTTAAAAATATTGAAAATTCATTTAAGTAAGTAAAATGTTACATTAGAAATATTAATTTAATGTAAAAAAAATCAGTAAAACGAGGAATAGAGGAACAAAAAAGACATGAGACAGAAAATAGAAAATAAAATGACAGATGTGAATTCAAATCTATTTGAATCTAGTTGTCATTGTTGTTTGGCAGGCCCAGGTGGGTTCGAACCCACAAGCTCTGGTGTATGTGGCTAGCACCCTAGCCGCTAAGCTACAGGCCAGTCAATTAGTTTTTGATAAGGTACCAAGAAAATTGAATGGCAACAAATGACATTGGAACAACTGAATATTCCCGTGCAGAAGAATGATGCTAGTCCCTGATGTCACACCACATACAAAATTTAATTCAAAATGGATCAATGACCTGAATGTAAGAGATATATCCATAAAACTCTTAGAAGGAAGCATAGGTGTAACTCTACATGACCTTGTATTGGCAGCAGTTTCTTAAATATGGTATCCAAAGCACAAGCAACAAAAGAAAGAACAATTCCTCATAAACACTTCCAAAAAACAGAAGAGAAGGAAAGACTTCCCAACTCATTCTATAAGGCCATTATTACCCTCATAACAAAAACATAAAGATAGGACAAGAAGGCTCGGCGCCTGTGGCTCAAGTGGCTAAGGCGCCAGCCATGTACACCCAAGGTGGTGGGTTCGAATCCAGCCTGGG
>NW_003852647.1:168280-175581 GCF_000181295.1 Otolemur garnettii | reverse complement strand
TGGAGGTTGCTGTGAGCTGTGATGCCATGGCACTCTACCCAGGGGGACAGCTTGAGGCTCCTGTCTCAAAAAAAAAAAAAAAAGATAGGACAAGAAAAGGAAACTACAGACCAATATCTCCCATGAATATGGATGTAAAAATCTTCAACAAAAGACTAGTAAGGCAAATCCAGCAACATAAAGTAAGAATTATACACTGGGACCAACTATTTATCCTAGTTATACAAGGTTAGCTGAGCATTCAAAAATTAAGGTAATAATGCACCATTTACAATAGAATGACAAGTAAAAGTCTCATCTCAATACATCGAAAAAAAAGCATTTCACAAATTCTGTCACTGTTCTCTGGTAAAAACACTCAAACTAGAATAAAAGGAAACTTCTTCATCTTCATAAAAGATCTATGAAATTTATAAAAAAAATCCACAGCTAACATTATAAATTAATGGTGAAATATATTTCCCCTGAGCTCAGGAACAAGATGTCCATTCTTGCCACTTGTATTCACTTGTATGGGAGATTCTAGCCAGGGGCAACTAGGCAAGGAAAATAAATAAAAGGTATGAAGATTGGAATGCAAGAGGTAAAACTGTTTCTTTCTATAGACAACATGACCTTGAACATAGAAAATCCTAAAGAATCTACTAAAAAACAGCCAGAACTCATAAACAAGTTCAGTAATTCTGCAGGATACAAAATCAATATACAAAAATCAACTCTAATCCTATACACTTTCTATGAACAATCCAGAAGTAAAAATAAGAAAACAATTCTACTGAAAATAATATTAACAAGCATAAAGTACTTATGAACAAATTTAATAAGATCAGTGTGAAACTTATATACTTTGAGAATGACAAAATATGGTTGAAAGAAATCAAAGAAAATCTAAATAAATAGAAAAGTATCCCAGGTTCTACAGCACAAAATTTAATATTGTTAACATGGCAATAATCTCCAAATTGACCTACAGATTTAACAAAACCCCTACCAGCGTTCCAACCGACTTCTTGTAGAAACTGACAAGCTGATTTTAAATATCACAAGAAACTTCAACAAACTCGGCACAGCAAAACAATCTTGAAAAATAAGAAGAAAGTTGGGGCTCTCACACTTTCAGGTTTCAAAACTTAACTACAAAGCAGTGCGAATCAAGGCAGTGTGGTACTGCTATAAGAACACCCATAAAGATCAATGGAACAGAAATGAGAGTCCAGCAATAAATTCACATACCTATGGTCAACCAGCTTTTGACAAAGGACTCAAGGACATTAAATGTGAAAAGAATAGTCCTTTCAACAAATCACACTGGAGACACCTGGATGCCCACATAAGAAAAAATATAATTTGGACTTTACCTCACACTCTATTAAAATTAATTGAAAATGGGTCAAAGTCTTTTTTTTTTTAAGCAACAGGTCAGAGTTTATTGACAGGGACAAAGATCGACAAACATGATAAGGAAAAGAGAGGAAAGCAAAAGGAGGGAGATCGGAACTTCTAGCAGAGGAGGGGGTGAAATCCAAGCGGGAAGCCCCTAGATCAAAGTCTTTTTTTTTTTTTTTTTGAGACAGAGAAAAGCAGAGAAAAGCAGTTTGGCCAGTATTTCATGTAAGCAGCCGGCCCTTTCTGAAGTGGAAAGCATACACCCCGCTGCTTCGCCCTGAGCTAGAGGCACGGCATTCATTTGTTAATACGCTCATTCACTAATCAACAACGTAGGGAAAATGTTTTCTGTCTGCCAGCTCCCAGCCAAGTGTGATTTTTTACCCCCAAGACCTCCCTGTTTACAAACAGATAAACCCCTAGACAAAAGACCCACGTGGGACTTCTCTCTTGGGTCTCCCCCCTTTACTGCCAGAGGTTCAGTTGCCCTTCATTCTTTCTGTGCTCCTTTCTGTTTAATAAATCCTGTCCCGTCTCTGATCTGTGTGGTCTCTGGGTTCATTCTTTGAATCTCTGAGATCAAAGACCCGTTGCAAAAAGAAATTCCGTCAATAACCTCATCAACTGAAATAAAAAATGCAAAGCTTTAACAACTGGAAATGTGTTCCAATTTTAGTATACTAATTTTGAACTACACATTTTCAAAGATAAGCACAATATATTTTGTATTTGTAGCACCAGTGTCTCTTTGCCTCTTTTCGTTTTGACTCCAGACATTCTAATACTATTGCTTATCTCTAGTATTTAGAGTATTTGGCATGAATTCAAATGAGGAATATTTTTAAGCTTACATCTTCCTTAAATCACTTTGCATTTTTCACTTAAAGTTCTTTTTAATTTTGCAATGAATATGTGTTTTCAGTTATAATAAATGAATATTGTTAAAATATATACATTTATTTTACATATATATATACACACACACTTATATAAAAAAATCTAATTTTTGCCAACAGGAACTATATGCCAAACTTTAATATGAAATTAATTGACTTCTTACATTACTTTTAAATTTCTTCTCCACTCAGCTGGTATCTTGTGCTCTTCACTCAGTCTACAGTAGAATATACTTCACATAATAAATACATCAAAGATATTTTCATTTTTTGGCTCGGCTCCTATAGCTCAACCGGTTAAGGCGCCAGCCACGTACACCTAAGGTGGCGGGTTCGAATCCCCAGCCCGGACCCGCCAAACAACAATGACGGCTGCAACCAAAAAATAGCCGGGCGTTGTGGCGGGCGCCTGTGGTCCCAGCTACTTGGGAGGTGGAGGCAGGACACTCGCTTGAGCCCAGGAGTTGGAGGTTGCTGTGAGCTGTAATGCCACCGCACTCTACCCAGGGGGACAGCTTGAGGCTCTGTCTCAAAAAAAAAAAAAAAAAAAAAAGATATTTTCATTTTTAAAAACACAGTAAAAGTTTAAGTAACATCGGGATGGTGCCTGTGGCTCAAAGGAGCAGGGCACCAGCCTCATATACCGGAGGTGGTGGGTTCAAACCCACACCCCCCCCCAAAAAAAGTTTAAGTAACATTTAAATAATGGAACAATAAGCTTGCATTATTTTGCAAAGTATATCCTATCGCTTAAAGCAGTAATGAGCACAGGATAATTTCTCCTCCTCTAAATTTGTAATTTTGACTGGCAGGCTGGCTCATGCCTATAATCCTAGCACTCTGGGAAGCTGAGGCAGGTGGATTGCTTGAATTTAGGAGTTCAAGATCAGCCTGAGCATGAATGAGACCCTATGGCAGGCTCCTGTAGTGCCAGCTACCCTGGAAGCTGAGGCAAGAGGATCACTCAAGCCCAGGAACTTGAGGATACTGTGAGCTACAACGCCATGGCACTCTACTCAGACCCACAGAGTGAGACTCTGTCTCAAAAAAAAAAAAGTAATTTTTAAAATAAAAGTAAAAATAAATAAATAAATAAATAAAAGTTTTAACTGGCTTAATCAATTAATTCTTTTGTTAAATACATTGAATTTCCATGTGCTATGGAGAATGAAATATTAACACAAAGATTAATATCGCTACCATGTGATCTTTGTATCTGCCATGTTGATAAAAGGTGCAAATTAACATGGAGTATCAGAATGCATATGAGGAAATATTGAAATTAATTTTTTTTTGAGACAGAGTCTCCTTTGTTGCCTTCAGCAGAGTGCCATGCATCATAGCTCACAGCAACCTCAAACTCTTGGGTTCAAGTGATGCTCTTGCCTCAGCCTCCCAAGTACCGAGTTTCCCTGAAAATAAGACACTGTCTTATATTTATTTTTTTTCTCAAGAAGATGCACTAGGGCTTATTTTCAGGGGATGTCTTATTTTTATTAAGTATAGTACAACAATCTATAGTACAACATTTATTCAAATACAGTTAAGTCATCTTCTGGAACCTGACAGGGGGAGCCGACCTTGTTGGTGGGGCTGGCGCTAGTGATGCGTGAACTCCTTTCCCCTAGCCGTTCATACGTGCGCAATAGGATGCCTGCAACCACGGTTATCACATGCACACCCACCCAGGTGTGAAAGGCTCGGAGAAAGGAGCTGTGGCAGATAAAAGGTATTCCAGTCTTCCTTACTGCTCGGCACAGAAATGCATGCACCAGATCTGCATAGCCACACGTCACTAGGTCTTATTATCAGGGTAGGGCTTATATTTAACAAATGCATAGAAATCCTGTTAGGGTTTATTTTGGGGGTAGGTCTTATTTTCAGGGAAACACGGTAGTTGGGACTACAGGTGCCTGCCACAATGCCCAGCTAGTTTTTCCATTTTTTAGCAGAGATGGGGTCTTGCTCTTGCTCAGGCTTATCTTGAACTCCTGAACTAAGGCAATCCACCTGCCTTGGCCTCCCATAGTAATTTACCCTAGAATTATAGGTGCGAACCACCATGCCTGGCCCACCCTGTAGGTTTTAATTCAGATCCCTCTTTCTCCTGATATCTTCCCTCTCAACCAAAAGCTGGTTAGATGGCTCTCCTCCATGCTCCCCTAGCATCCTACTTCCTCCAATACACCCTTTACACTCCCAATTTCATCACACACAGGACACACAATCCTATCTGAATCATTCACCAGACTGTAAACTTCAGGATGGTCAGGGCTGCCTTTCTCATGTGCTACTGAATCCCAAGGTCTGGCACAATGTCTGGCTCTTCATTGGGTGCTCATGCATATTAGCTGAATGAATAAATGCTAAGATGTGAAAACAAACATGGTTACTAAGCCCTGGCATTATATCAGTTATCAATGGATTCAACGTTTATAATTTTTAACTTGGACAATTCTTGACTTATTTTCATTTCTTATGTCCCTTTTATGGTGTCAGTAATTAACAGTCTCTTGAAAGAGCCAACATGTTGAACTGTGTTTGGGGGAGTCCAGGGAGAGGTTTCTGGACACACTTGGGCCAAAGCTTTAATGGTGGGGGTTGGGACAGGAAGCACCGGTAAGAATGTATGAAAACCCCAGGCGGGAATAAAACACAGCTACACTGGGGCTAGGAGTCCTGCTGCCTTTCTCTACTTGGACTTTCTCCTTCTAGAATTGACCCATGTGGTTCTGGGCCAGTGACACTCAAACTTCAGTGTATCTAGCACCCACCTGGACAGCTTGTTAAATAAGCAGCCTCGGCATTCCTCCTGCAGATGGTCTGCTTAGTACACTTTGAGAAACACCACACTCCATTTTGATTTAATGAATTAGACATTTCCTTTACAATGGAAAGAATAAACCCTCTCTTAAAGGAGAAGAGAGTATATTACTAAAGTATGTTTGAGCGAGGTTTATACCATAAAAGCAACTGAAGAGGATACAAAAGTGCCCTCTAGACCCACAACATTACAGATCACATTAATTAAATTTTACCAGGAATATCAGCCCTACTCCAGAGTATCAAAATGCCTACCGTTTTCCTATATAACATTCCTGGTCAAAAGCTTCCTGAGAAGGATCATTAGTTTAAGGGGTTCCTAATCCTATTCTATCTTAAAGTGCTTTGTTTCCTGCCATTCCCAGAGAGATTTCCTCCCCTTCCTCGTTATCTGAGTAGTCCATTTCCATTGTGTAATTGATGTTTGTAACCCAATCCCAACCCTAGAGAGCCTTCAAGCTCTCAAAACAGAAAAAAAAAAATAAAACCCTTGCCTTACCCGGGTCCAGAAAGGGCTGGCACTCCCCAGCAGCACCATAGTTCAGCTCCTGCGGCCCTGGCTGTGGGAGCCAAGTCTCTGTCACTGGGGCATCTTGAGCAGGTCCCATTACCTGGAGTGCAGGTGACTCCAGGTGCATGTTTGGTGGTATGTGTGCTGGTCCCACTGGTGCCAGTTCTTCCAAGAGCATGTCATGCATATCAACCTGGGGGAAATGCCAGAAGTCAGCATCACTCTAAAGTCTAGACCAGCACTATCCAGCCATGCATGTAATTTTAAACTTTCTAGTGATCATACGGATACAATTTAAAAGGTCAATTTTAATAGTATGTGTTACTTAATCCAATACAAGCTATCAGGATTTCAACATGTAATTAATATAATTATTAGTGGGAGAGTTCACCTACTTTTTTCATACCAAATCTTCTGCATGTTTCACACTTACAGTAGATCCTAATTTGCACTGGCTATATTTTCAAGTACCCAAGAGCCAATATGGCTAATAGCTACTGTATTGAGCAGGACATATCTAGACCCTATGAAGATAAGATCTTATATAGTAAAGAAAAGAAAGAAGACAGAGAAAGGAAGAGAAATCACCAATCCATGGTTTCTAGGGAGGCAGGAAACTTGGGAAGACTCCTGCTCAGGCTGGCTACCTGTCCCGAAGCTAACACTCCTGCAGAGCACCACTGCCACGCAAGATCAGACTGCTCTGATGCCTATCTGGAAGCTTCTGCTCCTTTCCCCTAGAAACACTGTCTTTTGCTCAGCTGTGGCACTCCCTGAACAGAGGTTTTACATGGTGGTTCTAAACAGCTGGCAGTGCCCCTACCTCCACCCAGAGTTTAGGATATGCTGGCAAATGATAGCTATCAGAAGTTAGTGGGCCATAATTCACAGTGCAGAATTAATTATTCCAAATCCCTACTGTGAAATGTACCCCTGAAAGATCTGCATAGGTAAAAAGAACCTGTCAAGAACCCCACACATTTTGTCAGAAAAATACAAAATGTCTTTGCATATTTTAGCATGACTCGAATTTTCTAGGAATGTATTGCTCAGAAAATCCAAGGAAGACTGTACTACTTATTGTTCAGATTTAACAAGATGCACCTATCACTTTGGATGAAGCAACACTGCTCATAGTACTTGAGCCATATCAGTCTGAATTTCTGGCTGTCACATCACAGTAATTTTGAGCAAAGACGCAGGCATCTGACAATGTCATGATACACATATACAGTTAAGCCCAAAGATATGTGAAGTCTGACAATTAAGCTCGCGAACTTGTCCTAGAAAAAGTGCTACATACCTCATTGCTGAGTATCACTACGGTCACCTTTGCAGTTACTCTTTGGCAAGGTATGTACTGACGCCCGCGTCTAATCCACCCTTCAAAGCAATTTTGGAACTCTTTTTCTGTAGTGGCCATCAGAGCTGTTATCATATTACCCTCGATGTCCTGAATGTCACCAAAATGACTTCAATATTTCCTTTATCTTTGGGTAAAAACTCCTTGGGGACCAGATCAGGTGAACAGGGAGGATGTTCCAATACAGTTACTTGTTTACTGGCTAAAAACTCCCTCATACAGTGCCATGTGAGCTGGTACCTTGTTGTGAGTTGTTGGCAAAAAGTGTAGGTCGTTTTTGTCTAACTTTTTTTTTGTTTGTTTTTTTTTTTTTTTTTTGAGA
>NW_003852647.1:158977-168055 GCF_000181295.1 Otolemur garnettii | reverse complement strand
CGTGGCTGGCGCCTTAGCCGGTTGAGCTATAGGCGCCGAGCCTGTCTAACTTTTTCATGTAGCCTTTCTCTCACTTCCAAATAGTAAACTTGATTACCTGTTTGTTCAGTATAAATTCATAATGAACAAACCCTCTGTTATCAAAAAAGGTTATCGGCATTATTTTGACTCTTGATTTGGATTGATGGAACTTTTTTGGTTGTGGAGAATTGGCTGACTTCCATTATGCACTTTGATGTTTTGTTGTACGGTCATACTGGTACACAATGCTTCATCACTAGTGATAACACGGCCCAGAACGTTTTCTTGCCTCTCCACAAGGTCTTGGGAAACTTCAACTCTCCTTTGCTTTTGTTCATCAGTGAACTCCATTGGAACCACTTCTGCATACACCTTTCTCATGCCAAAATTTTCAGCTAAGATTTTCCTGTTTCTCTATTGATATTTATATTTACTTGGGCTACTATCCTTCTCACAGTCAGCTGACAATTTTGACACTTAACTCAATGAGTTTCTGCAGTGTTTTAATCAGTTCTTCTCCTTAGTAGTCACCCTCACCTCTCTCCATTAGTAACACTTTTCTCTCAGAAAAACATTTCATGCATTTGTACACTGCCATTTTCTTCATGGCATTATCCCCATAAAATTAAACTAACACATCCCTGATTTCACTTCCACTCTTGCCAAGTTTAAGAAGAAATTTAATGTTTGTTCATTGTTCTAATTCAAACTCTGATATACAAAATATGCAACAATAAACACCACTCAGCAAGACACCACCACCTGCCTCACAATCAGCTGTGAGACACTGATATATCAAAGTTATGAAAACTCACTGAGTTATCTGTACAGTGCTGCCAATTATAGTGCACGGTGGCAAGTTCGCGAACTTCATTATCAGACCTTGTATATGCAGAAATGCATTAGTTTAAAACAAACTATGTTCCTTTTCCTTTATATCTCTCCTAGACTTTACTTGACTCGAGGTTGGCAAACTTTTTCTGTAACAAGCCAAATAAGTATCTTAGGCTTTCTGTGCCACATTCACTGTTAGTTCTTCTTCTTTTTTAAAAAAACCCTTTAATAATGTAAAAACCACTATAACCTCTCAGGGCATATAAAACCAGGACAATGGCCAGATAGGTCTACAGGCCATAGAGCAATATACTGATGCTTTTGTTTGATGCATGCAGGAAGTTATGTTATCTTTGAATTTCATTTAAGAACAGTAAAGCGGACATTATAAACTCTTTGGTTTTTTTTTTTTTTTTTTTTTTGAGATAGAGCCTCAAGCGGTCACCCTAGGTAGAGTGCCATGACATCACAGCTCACAGCAACCTCAAACTCTTGGGCTTAAGTGATTCTCTTGCCTCAGCCTCCCAAATAGCTGGGACTATAGGTGCCCACCACAATGCACGGCTATTTTTTGGTTGCAGTTGTCATTGTTGTTTGGCAGGCCCAGGCTGAATTCGAACCCGCCAGCTCTGGTGTATATGGCTGGCGCCTTAGCCACTTTAGCTACAGGCCGAGCCTATAAACTATTTGTTAGAGAAGGGGAATTGTATCTGATAGGGACAGAACCAATCTGTTCATGTGCTCTTTCCAGTAGGGGAGAAAAACGAAAGGGACTGTGGAGAAATCCTGGGGCTGGAAAAACACGCAGAGACAAAATGTCTGATCTAGTCCTAGCTACCTCAGCTATTTCCTTTGGGCTAATTACAAAGATCCCAAACTCTTATCTTACCTGTTGCTCTGGTATCTCAAGTTCTCTCTGTAAGTCTTCTATCAGTGATACAACTCTTTCTCTATTCTCCGGACAGTGTTCCCTCACCCAGGTCTCTATCTCCGTGGGCAGGATAGTTAGGAATTGCTCCAATACTAGCAGCTCCAGGATTTGTTCCTTAGAGCGCATCTTTGGCTTCAGCCATTGACAGCAAAGCTCCCAGAGTTTGTTGAAAGCTTCATGAGGTCCGGCCGCCTCTCTGTACTGGAACTGCCTGAAGCGCTGACGGAAGACTTCACAATCAGTATCATACTCTTGAAACACGGAGCCTTGATTCAAGGAGGCCTGGATTGCACAACCCAGGGCCACAGCCATGGCCTCCTTCCAGCAGTTTACAGTTTATCTGGAGCCTGCAATCTCAGATTCTAATTTGTTTTTCTCTGAAATCTTCAGGGGTGGGGGAAGACACCTACAGCTAAAGACAGGAAAAAATGAGAAAGAAGAAAACGCAGTGGTTACAAGAGGGCACATTTACCAGCCTTAACTGACTTAAGTTTCACCAAACCCCTAAAGCAGCAATTACTAATCTTTTAGGTGGTTTTGAGAATCTGATGAAAGCCACAGACTCATTTCCTAGAAAAATACACACACAACACATCCAATTCTGCATCCAGTTTCAAAAGTCTACAAAATCTCAAAGCTTATCCATGGACCCTCTCAAACTGTGCTGTCCAATATGGTAGCCAAAAACCCCATGTGGAACTTTTCAAGTTTGGCCAAAAAAAAACCCCTTAATTTATCAGTCATATTCGCTAAATTTCAAGTGTTCAACAGACATCACTGCAGGAAGCTGTACTGTACAGCTCTGTTGTAGAATTCCATAGTCCTAAGGAAAGAACCCTTACTTTAAAAGAACCTCTATAAATGTTGGCATTTAACCCCACTCCCAGTTGCAACTGTCCTGTGTTTCTGAATATACGCAAGTCTCAAAAGAAATGGAGGAATATTAACAATACTTTTGAATAACTCTGAAAGTCCATCTAGCTTTAAGTACACCTAAATAGCCTTCAATCAAAGAAAACCTAGGTAGCGCCACATTTTGCAAGCATAGCAACTCATCAATCCTTCATTCTTCTCCATTCAAGGCATGTATAATTCAGCCATCATAACTAAAACCTTCATCCTGCCATAGCATCCCCAGTGGCTCTGCCATAAGAAAAACACACTGCAAAAGGGAGAGCATTAGGAATTTGCTCTGCATTGTTAAAAAAAGATATTTCTTGAGTTCACACTATGTGCCAGGTACTCTTCCAAGCATCCTACATAATATTCGTTTATTTAATCCTTAGCCAAGGTTAGGAGCTTGGTACTAGTATTATCCCTTGGATTACAGATGAGGAAACTTAGGTTTGAGGCTTGGGGGAATTGAAGAACTTGCCCAGGGTCACATGGTAAATGTCAGCGGGAAATGGTGATGGGGTTAAAATTTATATTCTCCTGCAAATCTAATGTCTAAATACATCAAAATGTTTTTAGTGCGATTACTGAGGTCATGGAATTCGTCACATACGTGTCTTCACCAGTTTCAATACCTATACCTATTGTGTGCCACAAATTATCTGTCTCTGTATTTGCTGAGACAGCTCCTGTATTGCTTTCTTCTATGGAGAAGATTCTCCGAAAAACAAATACTATGACCCTCTTCTAACCGAGTCAACCAAAATCGATACTCTGTCCTCATATCACCCTTTACCATGATGGTAGCCTGACTGCAGAGGCAGACTAAGGTAGGTGTGATAACCTGTTAGCTCTGTGACCCTGACACCCAGTGCTATCTGTCGTAGGAGGATAATCATAGCATCTACTTTATAAAATGCTCTGCGCAGATCCAATTGCATAGAAAGCAAATAGCAGCGTGCCTGGCACAGAGGAAGCACTCAATTAAAGTTTATTGCTTGTCAAGACTCATTCCTAGGAAGCTTCTGTTTCCCAGAGACTAGGCACCTAACCATTGCTGGAGGGCATCCAGGAAAAGCGCTGTTTTTGGCTGCGGACCCACCCATTAATCCACTCCAGCCTCACAGCTGGCCAGTACTCCCCTGACTGACCCAAAACCTTCTACCACGTCTACCAGGGAATTGACCCGCTGGGTTTCCTTTCATCGGCTCTTCCCAATGAAAAGTTCACTTCACTGTGGGACGAGTGGTTTCTTTCCAAACCTCCCTGAAGTGAATCCACCCCCACAGGGCCTATGAGTAAAGCGATGTGAGAAAAGAGGGCACTTGCGGGGACAGCATGAGTGACACGTCCCTGTAAAGTCTAAAAGCTGGTTTAAAATAGGAATCTGATGTCCTGGGAGTGGACCCTGGGCGCTCCTGAGCGACAAAGTCCTGCCACCCTGAGAAGCGCTCCCAGCCCTGAAGGACTCCCAGGAAGGCCCGGTCGGGTCGCAGGGAGTGGCGGCGACGACCCCGGCCGGATAGCGGCCCGCTGCCCATCGCTCCTCCAGACGTTCACCTCCCGGGACACAGCCGGAACCAGCCAGTACGCGTGGACTGGGCTAGCGAAAGGAACCCCATTACCCGCGCCCGTGCCCGCGCCCGCGCCCCAGGGACAGCCACGCCCTCTGGCCACTCCGGGACTCACCGCTTAAGCGCCACAGCTCTCCCTAGCTCACCGGCAACTGCTCCGGGCGCAGGCGCGGGACTGCTCAGCGGACTACAACTCCCGGCAGGCTGACCGCCGCCCGCCTCGCTGTGCGGCCACGAGGATGCTGACGTGGGAGGGGCTGAGACTCTTCCCGGCTTCCAACCAGTCTAGAGCTGCTTTGGAGATGCTCCCGTTTCCGGTCTAAGTGCTGCTCGATCCCAGGGTATTGGGTGGGGCGAACCCGAAGTCGTGATCCAAGTGAAGGCGTCTCCCTATGAGCCTTTGAGTAACGAGAGCAGATGGGGACCTCCTTTAAATCTGTTATGACCAGTCAGTGATTCTCCAACCTGTGCGTAGAGAATTTCGTAGGAGAGCTTGTTAAAAATTCAGATTTCTCCACCCAACACTCTAACGCATTGAATCTCGCATGCGCTCGAGGATTCGCTTTTGCATAAATTTTCCTAGGGCTTCTGACTCTGGTCGTCTTGTCCGCGGGTCACAGTGGCCGTGGGTTTGCTGCTTAGTTTCTTCGCTTGGAGACCTGAGCTTGAACCGAGCAACCTCACCCATTCCTTACTGCCTTCAACAGTCACCAGAGGTTTCTCGGGCTTAGGGTTTGCCCGCGGGCCCCGCCTCTTGTCTTTCAATTGGTCCATCGATGGTCCCGCCCCTGAAGGCAAATTTTTCTCTTCTGATTGGTCAGCGGCGAGTCGCGGCGAGCCCCGATCTGATGCTACGGTGCGGGCTGGGAAACATACTCCGCATGTTGGCATTGTTGGTCTGTGGACGCCCGAGTGGGGGAGGGGATCTGGTCTTGCGTGGGTCAAAGACAGAGAGGATAAAGCTACCTGTTTTTGTGCCTCCGGAGACCCTGGTGAAAGAGATCCGGGGTACGCGCGCAGTAGCGTCCTCGGCCCCTTTGTGCCAAGCTACTGTGCCCTGTGTAAAGTTGTACTGGAAGTTGGAGCCTCAGGCAAGTAGACACCTGTAGAAGGCGACGTTCTGCTTCCAAAAGGCTGCTGGTCCCTCAGGCGGCTCCTGGAGCTTTGTCATGGACGGCTTTGGCCTGAGATGAACCATAGAGTAGATCTTAGAATTGCTGGATGTTGGAGCTATTAACAACCATCCTGTCCCAGGAGACGCACAGCAGGATGTAGAAGCTGCAAGCTGAGAGCTACCAAGCAGCTGTGACTCTTAAAGTAGCTGACCACTTCCCTACACTGACCACCCCCTTAGGTTGACCTAATTTTCACAGACTGGAAATGCACCATATGTACATTTCAGTACAGTAGGTCTAGTTCCTTCTGGTGACCATCTCCATATGTTGACCAGTTGGTTACAGTCCCTTGGGTGGTCAACTTACAGCAGTTGTACTGTATATGTTTGTATGTTTGACTGTTTTAGACAAATCTTGTGAGACTGAGGAAATTAGGTGAGTGAGAAACGTTTTATCTGGGACTTGGTTGATTCATAGGACTGAGACATCTCTCTGGCTTTGTTCCCCATTCCTATTTTCTTGATTAGCTTGAGTAGACTTTACACAGACTAATGATTTTTTTTTTTGTAGTCTGGAACATTTATTCTCCAGATTTCCCCCCCAAGCGCAGAGTGAAGAGTGGGGTATTGCTTTTGGCTTCCACAGGGAGGGAGTGTCGCTGCCATAGTTAGTGTCAGCTCTGCAGGTAGCTCCAAGGCAGCTTTCAAGTCCTGGCTGTGCTCCCTAAGCTTTGCTTCTTCTTTGGGCAAGTGACTCTCCCTGGGCCCCACTTTCACCATTGGTAAAGCAGCAGTGGTAAAAGGCCCTTCCGTGGTTGTTTCAGAGATTAAAGGGAGAACATCATGTGCATGTTGATCGCACTGCTGGCACACAGTGCTTGAGTCTGTGAGCTGTTGTTAGGGACCGCAGTCAAGTCTGCAGAGCTGGGTCTCAGTTAAATGTGAACTGCAAAAATGATTTGGCACTGAGACTTTGAGGTCATTGCCCTCAGGGTCACCCAAGTTAGCTTATCTACTCATGAGGAACAGGAGCATCTAGAGAAGGGGGAGAGGATAAAAGACTTAGCAGGGACAGATGTGTACTGGAATGGGTCCACACACAATCATATACACACATTCATTCATGGATGTGGTATCACAAAAACCTTGAGTTTAAACAACCCCTTTCTCTTCTTGTAGCCAAAGGGACAGACTGAGGGTTTGCCCTGAGATTCCTGTAATAATTTCCCTTTATGCTGGGCCCTGTCGTGATAATAAGTGACAGCAAGTTAGTTCCTAGATCACCAATCATGGGCTGGGAGCAGAAGTGCTTTTGGAAGAGACTGCATCTTAGGAAACAGCACAAAAGTCACTGAGTCAACTGGATATTCAAATTTCAAACTGGAGCCAATAGAGTCTACGAGATATCCTAAAATGTAGACTAGTTGCTACTTCTTATTAGTAGGTCCAATCAGCATATCATCAGTGTAATAGACTAGTATGTTGTCTTTTTTCCTTTTTTTCGAGACAGAGTCTCACTCTGTACGTAGCCCTGGGTAGAGTACTGTGGCATTATCATAGCTCACAGCAACCTCAAGCTCTTGGGCTTGACCAATCCTCTTTCTTCAGTCTCCTGAGTAGCTAGGACTATTGGCGTGTATCACTATGCCTGACTAGTTATTCTACTAGTTATTCTGTTTTTAGTGCAGACAGGGGTCTTGCTCTTGCTCAGTCTGGTCTCAAACTCCTGAGCTCAGGCAATCCCAGAATGCTAGGATTATAGGTGTGAGCCACTGGGCCCAGCTGAGTGTGTTGTCTTAGGTAGGAGAAAAGGTGATCAAGACCTGCAAATTAAATTATAACATAGGGCTGAAAATTGATATGCAATAGTACTGAGGTGGGATAGTGTAGGTGTCTTGCCAGCTGAAAGCAAAGTGCCTCTGGTGGCTTTTACTAACAGTTACTGAGAAAAAAAAAATTAAGATCAGTAGCTTCATATCAAGGTTCAGGGGATTGTAATTCAGCCATTGGCAGAATGGTAGTCTGCCTTTAATTTGTAGAAATCTCAGCCCTATAGCTGTAAGAGATGAGGGCAGATATAAAAACTTCCTGGTTATGTTCGTGGAGCTTGATCTGGACATTTTTTTTTTTTTTTTGAGACAGAGCCTCAAGCTGTCCCCCTGGGTAGAGTGCCGTGGCATTACAGCTCACAGCAACCTCCAACTCCTGGGCTCAAGCGAGTCTCTTGCCTCCGCCTCCCAAGTAGCTGAGACCACAGGCGCCCGCCACAACGCCCGGCTATTTTTTGGTTGCAGCCGTCATTGTTGTTTGGCGGGTCCGGGCTGGGGATTCGAACCCGCCACCTTAGGTGTATGTGGCTGGCGCCTTAGCCGGTTGAGCTATAGGTGCTGAGCCGATCTGGACATTTGAATCCCTAAGCTGATCCTTTTATTTCCCCACTTTCTCTAGCACAGTTAGGATCAACTAGCCAACCTCATTATACTCCTTAGTTTTCCTAAAATGTTCTAAGGTATCAAATACATGACCACCCAGAATCTTGCTAAAATTTTTTTTAGTATTTGATTAGAAGTATTGAGTATTTGATTAGAAGTATCTAATGGTGATATTTTGCCCCTCTGTATTATTGCATCATGTCATGGACTAACAGTGTCTTTCTTATATCTGGAAATAGAGTTATTAGTGCCTTTAAATGTAATCAGATTCAGGAAACAATTCTAGAAACTCATCCTTAAGATTCTGTTCCTGTAGAACCACTCTCGATTCCAAACTCTGTATCAGAGTTCTTCAGAGAAGCAGAACCAGTAGGATATAAACTACATGTATGCATGTAAATATGTATATGCATGTATGTATACATACATACATATATGCGTGCGTGCACATGTGTGTGTAATGCAGAGATTTATTTCAAGGGCTCAGCTGATGTGATTTTGGGGGCTAGTGAGTCTGAAATCTGTAGGGCCAGCTGCCAGGCTGGAAACTTTCAGTTATGAACTTATTTTGCAGTCTTGAGGCAGAATTTCTTCTTCCTCTGGGAAAATTCGCATTTACTCTTAAAGTTTATCAACTGATTGGATGAGGCCCATCCATGTTATTAAAAGTAATCTCCCTTAAAAATTAGCTAATTGAAAAAATAAAAATAAAAAAATTACCTAATTGTAGATGTGAAGCACATCTACAAAATACCTTCATAATGATACCTAGATTTTTGTTTTATAACTGGGTAAAACTAACCATCACAGTAATGTATATTTAGTTTTATAAGAAACCATTGAACTATTTTTAATAGTATCATTTTACATTACAGCCAACAATGTATGAGTGATCCAGTTTCTCTGCATCTTTGCCAGTATTTGGTGGCACTATTTTTATTTTATTTTATTTTGTTTTTATTTTTTACCAAAGGGTGTTTATTTAAGAGGATAGTTGAATACATGAGAAAAAAAAAATCTTTGAGTGGAAAAATTCTCTCTGTTTTTCTTGGACATTTTCTCTTACCAATGAGTCAAAATCAGCTTGTCAAAACCCACTTACTAAAATACAAAATCCAATTCATAATACACCTTTTATCAAACTCTGGAAAGACAGGAACTACCTCAACTTGATGAAACATCTATAAGAAACCAACAGTAAACATCCTGCTTTATGGTGAAACATTTACAAGATCCCCACTGAAGCCAAGGACACTGCTGTCAAATTGCTGATTCTTT
>NW_003852647.1:141161-158131 GCF_000181295.1 Otolemur garnettii | reverse complement strand
CTGGGGATTCGAACCCGCCACCTTAGGTGTATGTGGCTGGCGCCTTAGCCACTTGAGCCACAGGCGCCGAGCCCTCCTTTTTTCTATTAACCTTCCATGTCTTTTGTTTGATTCACCAATTTTTTTAATTGTACAGCTGTTTTTATTTATTTGTTTGTTTTTGAGACAGAGTCTCACTATATCACCCTTGGTAGGGTGCTGTGCCATCACAGCTCACAGCAACCTCCAACTCTTGGGCTTAAGCAATTCTCTTGCCTCAGCCTCCTAAGTAGCTGGGACCACAGGTGCCTGCCACAACACCCAGTTATTTTTTTGTTGCAGTTGTCATTGTTGCCCAGCTGACCTGGGCTGGGCCGGGTTCAAACCACTGTGCTACAAGCGCTGAGCCTGTAAGACTGTTTTAATAAGGAGTTAGACTACACACAGTGTAAAATACAAATATATACAAAAATACAATAAGTTAAACAAATAGAAATGTCCAGTTAATCTGTCCAGGAAAGACTCACCAGCTTGATACTACTGGGGACTAAGTTTCCCTGTCCCCTGTCTCTTGTTTTTTGCATGATTTCCATCTTGTGGTTCAAGAGGGTCACTCTGTTGTTGCCATTGCATTTTCACACTCGTCTGTAGCAAGGAGCATAAGAAACAATTCAGAATTTGCATATTTAATTTATACTGGAATTTGGATATATATCCACACATGGCTGAAAGGGGTCTGTAAAAATGTAATCTAGCTGGGCAACCATATACCCAGATGAATATCATACTATCACAGAAAAAAGAAAAACTGGATACTGTGGAATAGTAAGACATCTCTAGCCCTGATAAGTCATAAAAGTTTCTATGTACATCATTTGTTTAAAACTAGGGCTGTACTAGTTTGGTGCCCTTGGACAATGTTTTGACACTTCACTAAAGAGGGCAATATTAATTATGAGGATTAAATTAGATATATTTATAAAGTGTCCAGCCCAGGACATGGCATATTGTGTGAACACTCCAAAAATTTTAGTTTTTTTTTCCAAGTACAAATTCTCTCTTTATATAGAATGATTAAATTCTCATGTAAGTCCATAAAACTAATATTGAAGCATGGTGACCTATTAATAGTACTAGAAAACTGAACCACTATGCCTAAAGTATGTATTGAATAGGAAATACAGGAAAACAGCTCTCCTCACTATAACGTATTCAGCTTTTCTTCTCTTCCTACATATTCCTAATACTTGTTTGTGCTAGTTAACTCTACAAAGTTAAAGTCAGTGGTATCTCTCTCTTTATAGGTACTTTTATGATAATACTTTCAATTTTATGAATACAACATCACAACAGGCCCATGGTTCCAGTTGCATTTTGTTTTGAGCACTTTTAAAATTTACCTTAGAGTAAGATGACAGGGAAAAAACCAGGGGTATGGTAAGTACATGAATGATTCTTAGACATCAGACAGGGGAGTGACTATTCTATAAAGATAAAAATAAACTACTTTTTGGACTATTTAGGAATATTTCTCCTATGAACATTAATTTTACCTATTTTCTGACTATTGAGCTATAGTATACCATAGTAATCATAAATTACTAGTGTAGGGTGGCTCCTGTGGCTCAGTGAATAGGGCGCCAGCCTCATATGCCAAGGGTGGCAGGTTCAAACCCAGCCCCGGACAAACTGCAACAAAAAACAACCGGGTGTTGTGGTGGGCGCCTGTAGTCCCAGCTACTCGGGAGGCTGAGGCAAGAGAATCACCTAGGCCCAAGAGCTGGAGGTTGCTGTGAGCTGTGATGCCACTGCACTCTACTGAGTGTGACAAAGTGAGACTTTGTCTCTAAAAAAAAAAAATTACTATAGTAATCATAAATAATAATAATAATAATAGTAATAGTAATCATAAATTACTATTTTTCTCTTACATGTCCTACAAGAAAAATTTATCTCACAGATTTTTATTTTGCATTTACCTTATATCACAGAGCAAGTCTATCAGTGCTTTTCCAAAGCACTGATACTCAATTTTTGTTTGAAAAAATTTTCTTTCATCCACTTTTCTCTCAATCTGTTTGAAATTTTATATTCTATTCAATTCATTTAGTGGCTCCCAATGGATACCTACAGTTCAACTTTAAAAGTCTTGCCTAGGCTGGGTAAAGTGGCTCACACCAGTGATCCTAGCACTCTGGGGAGGCCCAGGCTGATGGATTGCCTGAGTTGCCAGCTCAAATCTAATGTCAGCCTAATACTGCTTTCCTTTTGGGTCTCATCTTTCAGGCAGCTTCTGGAATTTTCTCTTCATACTTGCAAATACCTGTGATTCCTATATCCTGCTCAGGATTCATGAATTTCTTCAGCTGAGTTCATGGGTTCAAGACCAGCCTGAGCAACAGTGAGATCCCATCTCTACTAAAAATAGAAAAACTAGTCAACCATTGTAGTGGGCACTGGTAGTCTCAGCCACTCTGGAGGCTGAGGCAAGAAGATTGTTTGAGCACAAGTTTGAGGTTGCCGTGAGCTATAACTCCAAGGTACTCTACCAAGGGTAACAAAGTGAGACTCTGTCTCAAAAAATAAAAAATTCTTGCGTAGGGTTTCATTGTTCTGCCATATTCAGCATCTATAATACCCAGGAACTACACAAGAACTTTTAGTAATTTTTAGCTCCTTCTGGACCACCTTACCCCTCCCAACTCCCCGTACTGCAAAAATGCCTGTGTCAGTGTTCTGGATTTTAATCCCAGATTATCCATCTTTCTTCCCAAAATATATTATTTAGACCTACTTATACAGCTTCCTAATTTCCTTGCTTACTGTTTCTTCTTACAGCTGACTTTTTCCTCTCTAGTTTTGCTTGTTTGTTTTCTCTTGGCTTAAACATCTGAGCTTTCACTGCAGGCAATATCTCCAGTCAAACTGCCTTGAACAGGAACGGGGCTGAATAGCTTGTGTACTCTAAATTCAGGGTAAGCTTGTGCTTCAGGTCCAGTTTTATTGGGATTCTGGCTCTTTTTCTTTAGGCCCTTCCTCTCTTCATGTGTCCTTGTCCTCTCCTGGAATATTTCTTTGGTCACAGAATTCAGAGTTATTTCCCCTTAAAGCTCTAAGGACATGTACCACTGCGTTCTCACATTCATTGGTGCTGCCAGGTAAATGCTAATATCAGCCTAATTCTGCTTTGCTTTTAGGTCTCATCTCTCAGGAAGCTTCTGGAATTTTCTCTTCATACTTGAAAATATGTGTGATTCCTATACCCTGCTCAGGACTCATGAATTTCTTCAGCTGGGGGAAGTTGTTGGCCATTATTTGCTTGTAAATTGCTCTCATCCTCTCGGTGGAACTCTTGTGTAGGACGTAGCCCGGCTTCTCCATCCTTGGTGTGACTGATCTCTTGCACCAACTCTCTCTTGCCATATTATGGGGCTCACTCTGTCCAAATGTCTACTTTACTAATTTGTTCCTCTGTCCTATCCAGTCTGTGATTCAAACTATCAACATAATTTTGTATTCCAGCAGCTCTGCTATTCATCTCAAGTATCTTTAATTGCCTTTTTATTAGGCATATGCTATCATTTTAGGGATACAACATCATCCCACATCTCTCTGAGGATATTAATTATACTCTTTTTTTTTGAGACAGAGTCTCACTTTGTCACCGTCGATAGACTGTGTGGTGTCACAGCTCACAGCAACCTCAAACTCTTGGGCTTAAGTGATTCTCTTGCCTCAGCCTCCTGAGTAGCTGGGACTACAGGTACCCGCCTCAGTGCCCAGCTATTTTTTTTTTTAAGAGACTGGGGTCTCACTCTTGCTCAGGCTGGTCTTAAACTCCTGAATTCAGCAATCCACCTGCCTCAGCCTCCCACATGCTGGGATTACAGGTGTGAGCCACTGCACCCAGCTAATTATACTCTAATAGTCTTTTACTAAATCTCCTATTAGTTTTATTTCCTTGGATGTAACTTTTTCCTTTTCTTTTTCTTTCACTGTGTCTTCTTTTCTAAAATTCATGGTGGTTATGCAAAAGCCTGAACATGCTTTATACTAGCAGTGTTTCTCAACCTTCCTAATGCCGTGACCCTTTAATATAGTTCCTCATGGCTCGGCGCCTGTGGCTCAAGTGGCTAAGGCGCCAGCCACATATACCTAAGGTGGCGGGTTCGAATCCCCAGCCTGGGCCCGCCAAACAACAATGATGGCTGCAACCAAAAAATGGCCGGGCGTTGTGGCAGGCACCTATAGTCCCAGCTACTTGGGAGGCTGAGGCAGGAGACTCGCTTAAGCCCAGGAGTTGGAGGTTGCTGTGAGCTGTGATGCCATGGCACTCTACCCAGGGGGATAGCTTGAGGCTCCATCTAAAAAAAAAAAAAATATATATATATATATATATATATATAAAATTCCTCATGTTGTGGTGACTCCAACCATAAAATGATTTTGTCAGCAATGAAAATAATTTTATGGTTGGGGTTCACCACAACATGAGGAACTGTATTAAAGGGTTGCAGCATTAGGAAGGTTGAGAACCACTGATCTAGGGAGTGAAAAAATGGTGAGAGGAGGCCCAGGGAGACTGCTGGCTTATTTTAACCAGCACTGAGCAACTAAGCACATGCATATCTTTGATAAAATATAAAAAGCATAAAATACTAGAGGGGCAACTCTCTCCTCCATTTGCACACCAAGGAAAGGCCATGTAAGGACATACCAAGACTGCTGTCTGCAACCAATGGAGATAACCAGAACCCTAAGCAGACATCAATCCTGCCAGCATCTTGACCTTGGACTTCCAGTTTCCAGAACTAAGTGAAAATAAGTATGGGGGAGAGAACAGCTGTGATTTACACCCGAACTTGTAGACCAGAAGATGAAGAAAGCTGGGTAAAAGTCTAAGCTTAGGAACTGAAGGGAGATGAAAGCGTTGTTTCACATGAGGTCTGGCATTCATCATCCTGGGCTTGTTCAGACCTGTCTGAGCTTTCCTGGGAACAGAGAAAGAAGCTAAGCATGGGCCATATCAAAGTAGAGGATAATATGTTAACCAGACATGATTGTCAAGGGGTCATCTCAGAGATAAATGCATTTATGTTCACAAGGTCCTTGAGCTCCCAAGAAGAAAGATGGCTGTGCCTCTGGTCCCATTAGTAATGTCTTTGGTTTTCTTGAGTGAGTGTACTCACAGTAATAAAAACTATACAGTCTAAGAAGAAAAAAACTAGAGGGGCACATGGGCAACTCTGTCAGGGTTCTGAGAGGAGTGCCTAGGGGCTCAATCCTGACAATGCAAGGTAGAGGTTCTGTTTGGGATGGGTGGGGAGGAAGGAGTGGGCAGCAACGGGGCTCAAGCATGGGACCTGGGAGAAGCAGTATTTTGGAAAAGCCTCTCCTTTCCTTGGAGAAAAGGAGGCTGGTAGCAGGTACAGAGGTCAGCGTGTAAGGTGGGCAAAGAACACAGGGACCCCTTATGCGTGGGTGGCAAAGAGTTCTGAATGAAGAGCAAAACTGAGCTAGGCATGGGACTGAAACTTATGCAGGACCAGATGGCTGACCTTGGCTGCCTCAGGACAGCCGAGTACACAGAGGCATGGGACAACTCCTGGTGGAGCGCCTCAGGCTGGTCTGGGGAGGTGCTGGGGCCCATTGCATGTTTCTGGTAAGAGGGAAGGATGGGATCTGCCTGGTTTCTAGCTCCACATGGTGGCCTGGCCATATGGCAAATTTGGTTCCAGCAACTTTTCTGGCCCCTCATGGAGTCAGGGTCCCTGTGGTGGCCTTACTCTGCCTGCTGGCTTCTTTTCCCACGGTAGCCTCTTCCTGCAGCCTGTACTGCCTCTGTATAAGCCAGAGTCTCACATCTCATGGGTTTTGAGATAAGCAGTGGGTTTTGCAGGTTGGACTGGCTCCAGGGGGACATCTGCTTCCACAGGGCTGTCACATTCCACGGCAGAGCAGTCTGACTCCTCAGGGTGCCCATGTGAGGTTTGATTAGAGGCTATGAGGGACTGCCACTTGGAAGGCCTTTGTCCCTCCATAGGGAATTTGATCCCACTGTGGTGGAATTCACTGCAGCTGGCTCTGGAAGTCTGAAAATCAAGAGTCACTTTAGGAGATCCTTCTAGGGAGAGAGGCCGGAGGAGCAGGGAGCCCAGATGCAGGCTCTCAGCCGGGTCTCTCACCAGGCAGGCAGGCAGGAGTGAGCGTGCGGGTGCCCAGCACAAAGCATACTCACTATTTTTTATTTTAGCCTTTATCATACTTTACGTGTAGTTCTGATTTGTTCATATTTTCCTAAAAGCTAATAACACTGAACGCCTTTTCATAAGCTTATTTGCTACCTGTATGTCCTTTACTATGAAATGGCAATTGATATCTTTTACTCATTTTCTAATTTAGTTGTTTATTTTTTTCCTGTTGACTTTTGAGCATTCATCATATATGAGATACTAGCCCTTTGTTAGATATGTGGTTTCCAAATAATTTCTACTCATCTGTAGCTTCTCCTTTCATCCTTTTACCAAGGTCTTTTACAGGGCAAAAGTTCTCAAAGTTTATGACATTCAATTTATCAGTTTTTTCTTTGATGGGCCATGCTTTTGATGTCAAGTCTTTGCCTAGGCCTGTATCACAGAAATATACTTCTATTCTCTTTCCTAATAGTTGTATAGTTTTATGTTTTACCTTTAAATCTGTAGTCCATTTGTTAATTTTCATGTGTGAAGTTAGAGATTTAGATCAAAGTATTTTGTCGTCCTGTTTTTGTTTGTTTATTTGCTTTTGTCTGTAGATATCCAATTGATCCAGCACCAGACAGGGTGTCCATAAAGTTCGTGTGCAATTTACTGTGTTAAACTATTTAAAAAAATTTTTTTTTTTTTTTTTTTAGACAGAGCCTCAAGCTGTCCCCCTGGGTAGAGTGCTGTGGCATCACAGCTCACAGCAACCTCCAACTCCTGGGCTCAAGCGAGTCTCCTGCCTCAGCCTCCCAAGTAGCTGGGACCACAGGCACCCACCACAATGCCCCGCTATTTTTTGGTTGCAGCCATCATTGTTGTTTGGTGGGCCTGGGCTGGATTTGAACCCGCCACCTTAGGTATATGTGGCTGGCGCCTTAGCCGCTTGAGCCACAGGCGCCGAGCCTAAACTATTTAAAATTGCATATGAACTTTATGTCCATTCTGTATATTGAAACGGCAGCACATTTGTATTTTTGTCCAAAATCATTTAGAGATGTCTGTGGGGATCTGTTTCTGGGTTCTCTGTTCTGTTCCTATTCATCTCTTTCTTATACAGTACCACACTGTTTTAATTTCTGTAACTACCAAATAAAATTTAATATTGGATAGAGTAATTGGTCCCTCTTTATTCTACTTTTTCAAGCTTATTTTAAGTATTCTAGCACCTGTGCCTTTCCATATAAATGTTAAAATAAGCCTGTCTATATAGAAGATCTAACAACTAAGTTTGCAAAGTCATCCTTTGTTGCTAAATATCACTACAACCATCTTTGAAGTATTTCCCTTGGGTATGCACCCATGCCAGTACCTAGTCTACACTTCAAAGCAATTTTGGAACTCTTTCTGGCGTGACTATCAACATTGAAAGTGAAAGGATGAAAAAGATATTCCATGCAAATAGAAACCCAAAGAGAGCAAGAGTAGCTATGCTTATAGCCAATAAATTAGGCTTTAAATTAAAAACTGTAAAAATAGTCAAAGAAGGTCACTGTATAATAATAAAGGGGTCAATTCAGCAAGAAGATATAACAATGGTAAATATATATGTACCTAACATTGGCACACTCAAATGTATGAAACAAATTTGAATAGATCTAAAGATAGACTGCAGTACCCTAGCAGTAGTGAACAAAATTAGTAGAAGGAAAAATACTGAAGATCATAGCAGAAATAAAATTGAGGCTAAGAAACAATTAGAAAGTTTAGCAAAATAAAAAGTGGATTTTTAAAAAAGACACACAAAATCAACAAACATTTAGCTAGACTAAGAAAAACAGAGAAGAGCCAAATAAATAATATCAGAGATGAAAAAGGAACCAATACAACAAATACTGCAGAAATACAAAGGATCCTCAGAGACTATTATGAACAAATATATGCCAACATATTGGAAAACCTAGAAAAAAATTCCCATATTTTTTGATACGTAATATTTTCATTTTCATTCAGTTTCATGTAGTTTTGATTTCCTTTGAGTCTTTGATCCATGTCTTATTTAGAAGTGTGTTAATGTCCAAGTATTAAAAGATTTCCCAGTTGTCTTTCTGTTACTGATTTCTAGTTCTATTCTGGTTGCTTTCAACTGTTTAAAGTTTGTTTTATGGTCTAGGATATGATCTTATTAAATTTTCCATGGACACTTGGAAACAAACATATAGTCTGCTTTTAGGGGTATAATGTTTCATTATGTCAGTTAGATGCTATCGATTGGTTGTGTTTTTAAAATCTTCTGTATCTTTGATGATTTCTTTCTTTCTTTCTTTCTTTCTTTTTTTTTTGAGACAGAGTCTCACTATGTTGCCCTCAGTAGACTGCTCTGGTGTCACAGTTCACAGCAACCTCAAACTCTTGGGCTTAAGGGAGTCTCTTGTCTCAGCCTCCCAAGTAGCTGAGACTACAGGGGCCCGCCACAATGCCTGGCTATTTGGTGTTGTTGTTATTGTTGTTGTTCCTGTCATTGTTGTTGAGCAGGCCCAGACCAGGTTTGAACCCACCTGGTGCCCTACTCACTGAGCTATGGGTGCTGAGCTTGTATCTTTGATGATTTCGTCTCTAATAGTTCTATGTGTTCCTGAAAGGGAGATATTGAAATCCCTAGCTATAATTGTAGATTTGTCTATTTTTCCTTTAGAGTCTGTCAGTTTTTGCATCATGTATTTGAAACTCTTTTTTGTGTACATATTAAGGATCAATATGTCTTCTTGGCAGATTGATCCTATTATCATTATATAGTGTCTCTCCTTGTCTTAAGTAATTTACTCTGAAGTTACTTTATCTGATATTAATAAAGCCGCTCCTTTTGGCATTTTATTTTATATTTTAAGACAGAGTCTATCTTTGTTGTCCTGGGTAGAGTGCCCAGGAAGAGGTTGGACCAGTTGTACGGCTATAAAGACAGTCACATTTCTGAGCAGCTCAGTTGTTATTTGAAATTATAAATCTGCTAGAACATCCACTGAATTTTCAAGTGGTGTCCAAATACTCACAGTCCATTTTCCTTACTCTGTAGCTGAACTTCATGAAATAGTACTTTCACAACACCTAATCCGCTATTTTTTTTTTTTTTTTGAGACGGAGTCTCACTTGTTGCCCTCAGTAGAGTGCTGTGGCGTCATAGGTCATAGCAACCTCAAACTTGTGGTCTCAAGAGATTCTCTTGCTTCAGCCTCCCAAGTAGCTGGGACTACAGGTGCCCACCACAATGCCTGGCTATTTTTAGAGACTGTGTCTCACTCTGGCTCAGGCTGGTCTTGAACCTGTGAACTCAGGCAATCCACCCATCTTGGCCCCCCAGAGTGCTAGGATTACAGGCATGAGCCACTGAGACCAGCCCACCTACTCATTTATTGCATGAGTGAAGGCTCCCCAGGCCAAAAGATAAATTAAGATGACATGAGCTAAGTAAAAGAAATGTGTATTTGTGATTGTAGGGCTCCCTGGAGTCTTTGGTACTGATGTCCCCAGGGGTACAGAGCCCACCTGCTGCCCCAGATGTCCAGAGTCCTTTTTACCCCAGACCTCAGGGACAAGTCTGAGCCTAGTTGTCCTATGCAGAAATCTGGAGACAGAAGGAACCACAGAACAGGAAAGGGAAGGGTCATTCTCAGACGGAGGAACAGGTTCGTTTGGCACCCATTCCAAAGGGGTGCCTGACCCCACTTGGAATGTCAGTTGCCTCTCCCTTAACTCCTGTACCCTTGTCCTCCCAGTCCTTCTCACTCTGGGCCCTGCGGTATCAGTCTCCTTCTTGCCTCTCAAGCCTGTCTCACATGACAGTAGGTCCTCCACCTCTCAGAGCTTCTCCACCTTGAAAATCCTGAAATACCATCCCCCTTCTCTGCTTACCTTTCCCACCAACCTAGAGGGAAATGGGCCTGGCATTGCTCCCTCTCCTTTATTACCACCCCAACCTCCTTAACCCCTAGTTGACTGGCCGGCTTTCAAATGCCACGAACATCAGGAGTGAATGCCACTGCTATTATGGGTCCTCCATCACACTGGACTTCTCAGATCATTTGATGACTGCTTGTAATTCACTCTGCATTTAGGATCGCAGTCTTTCCCCCTCATGAGTCCACTTACATCTCTAAGGAACCCATTCTGCTGCCCGTTCATGTGGCTATCATCAAGTGTCAAAACTCTGTCCTCAGCAAAGTGAAGGTACAATTGATGATTTTCATATGATTTCACTTTTGGAACAGGAAAAATAGTACATGTATAGACAACTGAATGGCAGGAAATACATCAAAATGTCTATACATTTTTTCTTTTTTTTTTGCAGTTTTTGGCCGGGGCTGGGTTTGAACCTGCCACCTCCAGCATATGGGGCTGGCACCCTACTCCTTTGAACCACAGGCACCGCCCATGTCTACACATTTTTTAAAAAGTAAAAAATAAAAGTAAAAATTCAACTGGTTATTTGTCATTATGACATTATGAATGATACTATGGCAGTATAGTTCACTTCTTTTTCCTTTTTTGGGGACCGTTATGAAATTATAAGATGAAAAAATCTTTGTAATAAGAAACACTCATAATCAGAATGCACTTATTTATAAATCAAAAGCATAGGTTACAAAGCAGAGTAATAACATAGTGTACTGCTAAAATGTTGAGAGAAATAAAGTGTGCATTCACTCAAGGAAAAACTAAATGAGAATAAAACAAAATATGAAAAATATTTTGATTTAGATGGCAATAATAATGTTAATTTTCCAAATCTCCATCTTTTTTTAGACTGTCTCACTATGTTGCCCTCAGTAGAGTGCCGTGGCATCACAGATCACAACAACCTCAAACTCTAGGGCTCAAGTATTCTCTTGCCTCAGCCTTCCAGGTAGCTGGGACTATAGGTGCCCGTCACAACACCTGGCTATTTTTTGTTGTTGTTGCACTTGTCGTTGTTTTTAGCTGGCCCGGGCTAGGTTTGAACCCACCACCTTCAGTGTATGTGGCTGGCGCCATAACCACTATGCTACAGGCACAGAGCCCCTAATCTCCACTTTCAATATACCTGTATTGAATATCTGTTCCCCTGCCCCCACATTCAAATAAACTCCATATCATCATTGGTGCTATGGGGTTAAGAGCAAATAGGCTATGGATGACATGTCTGGGTTCTAGTTGTGCCTGGGCAACTCACTAGCTATGCATCCTTGGGCAAGATCTTTAAGGACTTGTTCCAGGTATCTGATCAGAGGAAGTCCCTAACAAGTTAATGACCTCGCCCATGATTAGATGGACAGGACACCAATTATACCATTTCAGTACATTATGGCTTTGGCTGAAAGGACTGAACTGAGCTATGGATTATCAGCGTGGAGGGCACACTGGAAGCTATCTTATGTAATTTCTGTGCATGTATGTGCTTGTGTGATTTTTTATGCCCTGATTCAGCACCATCTCTGCTCTTTTTATTATTCATTCATTCATTTTTTTTTTTTTTTTTTTTTTAGAATTGAGTTATTTCTGTGTTCCCCAAGCTGGACTGGCGCTCCTGGGCTCAAGCAATCCCACCTCAGCCTCCCAAGAGCACCACCATACTCTGCTCATCCCCATCAGTTTTTTAAACTCTAGGATATATGTAGAGAAAAATCCCCACATTATTAATGTACAGCAGAGAGATGAATGTTGGTCAGAAACATAACATTTAGTTGAAGTCTTTTTATAAACTTGGGGCGAGGGGACAGTGAATACTTACCAAAGCATTCAGTAATGAAAACTCACAAGTGGGAGAACTAGCAAGGACAAAGACACCCAGTGTGGGTTTAATTTCTAAATCTTTCATGTGGGTTTTTGGCCAGGAGCTGGACTCCTCAGATATGATAGGAGATGTCATTTGAGTTTCCTTTGGAAATCTTTCTGCATATACTATGCCACTGTCTTAGTCCACTGGTGGTGCTATGACAATACCTTAAGGTGTATAAATTATAAAAAGCAGAAATTTATTGCTTATGATAAATTGGAGATTGGGATGTCCAAGGTCAAGGTGCCAGCATAATTAGTGTCTGGTGAGGAGTCCCTCTCTACTTCATAGATGGTACCATGCAGCTATGTCCTCAGATGGTTGAAGAAGCTGGGGACTTCTTCAAGCCTCTTCTATAAAGGGGCTATTCCCATCCATGTGGGAAGAGCTCTTATAACCACTTCCCAAAGGATTCTGCTCTTAATACTATCTCTTTGGTTACCAAAATATGAATCCTGGGGGGAACACCAACATTCAGACCATTAACGACCACCAAAGCATAAAATTCTCTTTTTATGTATTTATTATTTATTTATTTTCTTATTAGGTCATATATACATAGATCATGAATACATTTATGCCTTTGTGGGATTCAATGTGTTGATTATCTGTACAAATTGGAGTGCTTACATCCTACTAATTAACATAGCTTTCACCTCATTTACTTAATCACAGTGTCAAGACATGTGCGTTCAGTATTTGGTAGATTTCAAATTTTCTTTTTAAATGAAGAAAATACAAGTTTGGTATTTTATGATGCAAGCTTAGGTGAGGAAGCAAAAAGATAAAAGAAAAAGAAAACATCAGCAATTACCATAAAATTCGGGATAGTGGAAAGAAAGCTTTGAGGGTGAGGGAGAATATTGTAATTAAGAAGGGCCAGGTGTGGGGTTTCAGGCTGTCGGCAAGTTGCATTTCTTTATTTGGATGGCACTTCCAGGTAGTATTTGTGATAAATCATTGAGCAGTGCACATCTGCAAGGTATAGGAGTAGCCGTCCACACAGACATATGCATGTGTCATGATTACATACTTACCTTTATGGAAGGTAAGTGTCCATATATGCATGTGCCGAGACATGGAGGTGGCTTCTTTCCATGCCATGCCGGGATAAATAAAGCCAAGAACAGCCTTTGGTCTTTTCTCTCCACCACTTAGAATACAACTCACCCATCTTGTCATGGGGAGTAAATGGCTTGTCATTTCCTTGGAATTGCCTGAAAAAGTCAATCTCATGACATCAGAGCTCTGAAGTAGGGAGGGTGCCCTGGAAACTAACTTGGCTGGAAGAGCATAAGGAGAGTCAGAGGGCTACCTCAGGAAGGCATCCAGTACACTGACCAGGAGAAAAGTGCCTCCTGGAGAATAGGCATCTGGGAGAGGCTCCCCAGGTCCAGTGGCACGGAGGGGGTGACAGCCAGTGCTCTCCATCGTACTTAGAAGAAGATCCTCAACACTTGCAGATACCATGAAGTCCCATGAGAACTCCCCCTTCACTGCTCCAGCCATTCTGCTCTGCCATTCCTAAAACAGCCGAATGTCCTTTATTCAGACATGCTCTTTTCTCAGACTGCAAAATAAAAAGACAAGGGTCCTTGCAGCAGTTGTGGTGAAAGGGTGTGTTGACACAGCAGAGGCTGGGGGTGAAGAGGGTTTAGAAGCCACTGCCCCTGCCAAGAGAACCAAGAGAAACAGAGAACAGGGAAGGCACAGAGCTCTGTTCTGGGCTACGTCCTCTGTCATAACTGGGGTTGTGGGGGCAAATGTGAGAGCCAAGAGAATGAGTTTCACACATTGGATATCCAGGCTCTAAGAAGCAGTGGTATTAGTGGACATGCACACATATAAATACACATCACATGTGGGCAGTGTGTACACATGCATGATACAGAGCTCTGTTATTCCAGTGCTGGTCTCTGATCATACCCCAAAGGACAGGCCCCTCTATACACATCGGAGAGCCTCTCCCTCCTCTTTCCTTCAAGTTTTACTAATTTGGGGTGGAGTGAGGAACAGAACAAGGGGGCAGACAACAGAAGAATGGAGGGAGAGGGCGCCCACCCCTTTCTGGTTTCATTTCCAGTGTTTCTTCCTATTCCATTCCCCAGACCAGGAAGGCCAAGAAGGGGTGAACATTCTATATCTCTCTTCCAGAGCCTTTGGGAGTGTCAGGGATCTCCCTGGACATTTGGCATGGCTTCTCCAGGCACTGAACAGAGAACTCTTTGGTCAAGCCCCATGAGCAGGTGTCCTCATCAGAAGAGGGACAAACTAAAGGAAACCAGAGGGCAGGAAGCAGTCTAAGGTGGGTGAGTGTGGACACAGCTGTCCTGTGAAATAGGCACAGGGAGGAGTCACCTCTATTCAGTCCTGGGCTGGGGGAATGGCACCATAGATTGCTTGGGTGGAGAGTGACCCCACCTACTACCCAAAATTCATTCACAGATTTTCTCGTTTCGTTTCTCAGAAAATAGGTATTTGATGGTTTATAGGTTAAAGTACTAAAGGTAAGATGCCTCTCCCATGGAACATGTTGATGGATCCATTAAGTTGTGAATTGAAGCCCCCTATTGTCCCCTGTCCACTTTCAGTTGCTTGGGTTGCAGGGTGGATAGCTGAGAAGGGCAACTGAATGAGTGACTGACCTGCATTAAGGGGGAATGTGGATTTGCTGCTTCACAAAGGTGAGAACAGGATTATTTCTGGAATTGAGGGTATTCATTGGGGCAGCTCCTAGCACTCCTGTGTCCAGTTCTAATGCTTAACGGAAAAGTGATGAAATTCCATAATTGCATCACTTCTAAAGACCAATATTCTTTAGGAATGAAAGCCTCAGTTGCCCCACTAGGTACAGATCCATTAAACAATTTGAAATTTTGGCAGAATTCGTGTTTTGGGAAGGAAGGTGGGATGATGTATTCCTTACTCATTCTATGATAATGTGTAGGAAAACTTCTCATCAGTCTTAAGATTACAATTTATGGTTTAGTTTCAAGGGCAATTGTGATAAAAGTGAACTCACCCTATGAGAAATAGAGGCTACAGGACTCAGCGTGTTACCCTGTGCTAGGCAACTAAGCAAAACAACAGTGGGTGCTGGCTGTGCGGAAAGCGGTGACTACTTCTGGTTACTCTCAGTTTGTCCAACCAGACATATCCTCCTTCCTCCTATACACTGTTTCCCAGGAAGTTGGCATGTAAAGGCATGTCACATGTCCTTCATTGCCTTCTGCCTAGTCACCAATCCCTTGGCTATGCCCAGTGCTGATCTGTGGCCTGTTAGGAACTGGGCCACAGAGCAGAAGGTGAGTGGTGGGCAAGTGAGCAAAGTTTCATCTGTATTTTCAGCAGCTCCCCATCACTTGCATCACCTCCCGAGCTGTGCCTCCTGTCAGATCCTCCCCAATCCCAGTCCATGGGGGCCGCTGAGTATATGGATTTGGCCGAGAGAGGCAGCAGACAGAAATTAAAATGTGGAAGGCAAGCGTACTTCCAGAACACAGCATGAAACACTCTCCACTCAGCCCCTAGCCACTGAGGTTCACCTGCATCAATAATTTCTCTGTTAAGGTTACATGTGACCCCATCTAAAACCTTTTGAAAAAAGAACTCCTGCGGAATCACAGCCAAATCTTTTTTCTCTCTTTCTTTCTTTCTGTCTCTGTCTCTGTGTCTTTTACTGTTTCTGCCAGTCCCTCCCCTTTTCAAATTTCCTGCTTATGATTCTGTCTTCTGGAGAGATAAATCAAGCCCTCCAAGTATACCCTTTGAAACTTCATCTTCCCCCAACCCCAGTAAGTTTGAGGTGAAGGAGTGTCCTCTTGTGTACTTGGCACACCATCCAGCCTCTGTGAAGAGGATGTCTCTAACCTGCTCAGACTCTCCGCTGTAAGTAGATACCCCTACATGGTTGAGTGGTCAGTGTTTGTAATTACCTTATATACTTGTTCTGCGTGGAGGGACAGGTAACTCCCTGAGAAATAGAGTAGGAGTAGTTGGTACAATTTGTTCTGAGCAGTTGACCAAGTTTGGGACTCGGTAGTATACCAATGGAACATCCTGTTACACTGGTATGAATAAATTTACTATTTATATATAGAACAAGTGCCTCTTAGTCCAATTGGGCTGCTCCATAACCTGGGTGACATCTTTTAAAAAAACAAGCTTATGGGCGGCGCTGTGGCTCAGCAAGTCGGGCACCTGCTCCATATACCCAGGGTGGCAGGTTCAAACCCAGCCCCGGCTAAACTGCACCAAAAAAATAGCCGGGTGTCGTGGTGGGCACCTGTAGTCCCAGCTACTCAGGAGGCTGAGGCAAGAGAATCGCCTAAGCCCAGAGGTTGCTGTGAGCTGTGACTTCACAGCACTCTAATAAGGGCAACAAAGTGAGACTCTGTCTCTAAAAAAAAAAGAAAGCTTACTGGTTCTGAAGGCTCTGAAGTCCAAGGTCAAGACACCAGGAGATTTAGTTCTGGTGAGGACCTACCTCCTGGTTACACAAGAGTACCTTCTACTTTCTTCTCTTAAAGTGGAAGGTGTGAGAAAGCTTCCTTGAGCTTATTTTATAAGGGCATAGTACCATTCATGAGAGCTCTGCCCTCATCACCCAATTACCTGTGAAAGCCTCCACCTCTTAACACCATGGCCTTGGGAGTTAGGGTTTCCACACAGGTATTTGTGGGGGGAGTGAGCATCAGACTATATATAGCACAAGCACTGTTGAGCAATTTCCTCCTACTTGTTTTTCTGTCAATATTATGATTGTGGACTTATCCATGTGTAACTCTACGTCCTAGATTTTGTCTCCTCTATGGCCATGGAGGGCAGGAGGTCACCTAGTATCAGTCTCTGCTCCTCCAGGTGTGGCCTCTTCTTGCTCCACCAGCTGCCTCTTCAGCCTCAGTCTTCCCCATTTCTCTCCCTCCGGCCCCAAGTCAGAACCACCACAGGAGTATGCAGACACCTTTCCCACCAACAGTCCTGCCAGGAGGCCCCATCCTGGG
>NW_003852647.1:131333-141017 GCF_000181295.1 Otolemur garnettii | reverse complement strand
CCCTAATCCAGATCTGGAAGAGTCAGGGCTAAGGGGTGAGAGTGTAGCATCCCCTTAGATGCTGGTGGAGGAGGAGAGAGAAGAGGGGGCTGGGGACACCTGCACAGGTGTGAGGGTACAGACATCTGGGAAGAGGGCAGAGAGGGGCTGCTCGCAGTCTCATCGGCAACTTGCTTTCAGGACAAGAGCAAGGCTGGGAATTTGTGATGGTTTTAATGGGTCTGCAGACATTAATTCCATCTCCCTCATGCCTTGGGTCACCCATGTCGCCCCAAAACAGGACCTCTTGGCTCTCTCTGCCCCTCTTAAGCTACAGCTCTCTCTTCCTAGTGCCCAGTTCCCTAAGAAATTTCCACTTCAAAAAAAGAAAGAAAGAAATTTAAAAAAAAGAAATTCCCACTTCAGGTTTCTGAGTGAGGATCTGAATTTCCCATTCCTCATGAGAGTTTTTCTCCATGGGAGCTTTCTCACAAGTCATGTTGACCTGTGGGCTGGAGTCACTTCAGTTAAATGAATTCTCATTGGTTGGCTATAGCCTGAACAGGTGTATTTCACATGTGTCGAAATATGCACCTGGGGAATCAACTTCTCTGGTGACAAGGGGAAGAATAATTACCTTTAGAAGGATTTGAGGGTATGATGTTGCCATTATTAAAATGCCTTTGGGAATCCCTATTTAACAAATGGTGCTGAGAGAACTGATTAGCCACATGTACAAGGCTGAAACTGGACCCACATTGGTCACCATTGACAAATTTGATTCTTGCTGGGTAAAAGATTTAAATTTAAGACACAAAACAATAAAAATTCTAGAAGAGAGTTTAGGGACAAGGCTTAAAAATATTAGTCTGGGAAAAAGTCTTACAAGGAAGACCCCCTGACAATTGCAGCAACACTAAAAATGAATAACCAGGATTTGATTAAGCTAAAAAACTTCTACACAGCTAAGGTTACCACAACCAAAGGGAACAGACAGCTTTCAATGTGGGAGAAGATTTTTGCATGTTATGAATCTGACAAAGGTCTGATAACTAGAATCTACAGAGAGCTCAAATTAATCAACAAGAAAAGAGCAAACAATCTCATTTATAAGTGGGCAAGAGTCTTGAACAGAAACTTCTCTGAAGAAGACAGATGAATGGTCAACAGACACTTGAAAAAATGCTCATCATCTTTAATCATCAGAGAAATGCAAATCAAAACCACTCTGAGATATCACCTAACCCCGGTAAGATTAGCCCACATTTCTTTTTTTTTTTTTTTTGACAGAGCCTCAAGCTGTCCCCCTGGGTAGAGTGCCGTGGCATTACAGCTCACAGCAACATCCAACTCCTGGGCTCAAGCGAGTCTCCTGCCTCCACCTCCCAAGTAGCTGGGACCACAGGCGCCCGCCACAACGCCCGGCTATTTTTTGGTTGCTGCCATCGTTGTTGTTTGGCGGGTCCGGGCTGGGGATTCAAACCCGCCACCTTAGGTGTACGTGGCTGGTGCCTTAGCCGGTTGAGCTATAGGCGCCGAGCTGATTAGCCCACATTTCAAAGTCCCAAACCTGCAGAATATGGTGTGGATATGGAGAGAAGGTAACACTTCTACACTACTGGTGGGACTGCAAACTAATACAACCTTTATGGAAAGAAGTATGGAGAATTCTTGAAAACCTGAAAGTTGACCTTCCATTTGATCCTGCAATCTCATTACTAGGTATCTGCCCCAAAGAACAAAAATCATTATACCACCAAGACATTTGTACCATAATGTTTATTGCAGCCCAGTTCATAATTGCCAAGTTGTGGAAGCAACTCAAACGCCCATCAACCCATGAATGGATTAACAAATTATGATATATGTGTACCATGGAATACTATGGAATAGTATACCATGGAATAGAAAGATGAAGATTTTCCATCTTGTATGTTTACTTGGAAGAAGTTGAAACAGAGTCTTCTTAGTAAAGTATCTCAAGAATGGAAAAAAAAACCCAACGTACTCAATACTAATATGAAAACAATTACACATTCATATGAACAATAAAAAATATACAGTCTAGCAAGGGAGCAGAGTAAGGAGAGAGGGGAGAGAGGAGGAGAGAGGGTGATTGGCAGGAGAAAGGAGGACATTTGGTGGGATCTCACCTAATGTGCACAATATGAGGGTGTTCAGCATGCCCCCGGGGTGAGGGCCTCTTCCACAACTTGAACTTTACTTTGGAAATGAGAACAATGTAACCTAAAAAGTTGTACCCTCATATTAATTTGAAATAAAACAATAAAATGCCTTTTGCTCTGATTTTTAAAATATTAAATAGAACTAACAAAAAAACAATGCTATTGTTTCTAAATGATGCTCTCATGAGCATCAGAATAAAAAATATCCTAAACCTCCCAGGCAGCTTATGGGCTCATTGCTCTTGAACAATGTCTTTTTTTTTTTTTTTTTTTGAGACAGAATATCACTTTGTCACCCTCGGTAGAGTGCTGTCATAGCTCACAGCAACCTCAAACTCTGGGGTCAAGCAATTCTCTTGTCTCAGCCTCCCATGGGACTATTGGTGCCTGCCACAACGTCCAGCTATTTTTAGAGATGGGGGTCTTACTCTTGCTCAGCCTGGTCTCGAATCCATGAGCTTAGGCAATCCACCCACCTTATACTCCCAGAATGCTAGGTGAGCCACCACATTTGGCCTGAAAAATGTTTTTTTCATCTGGGTAACAATTAAGTTTTAGAGGACAGCATGATACACATCTCTCCAAACTGGTGAGAGAGAGGAGTCTTTCGGGCTTTGCATGACTCGTACTACAAATCTATTGCCTAGCTTATTGGTTTTGAGAGTAATGGTGGAAGAAATCTGATAGGCATAATGATCTCACCATTCCCCCATGCCTGAGAGCTCCTACCCAGAAAGTTTACAATGAATGGAATCCCCTGTTCAGTGTAACCCCCCAAAAATGGTATTGGCATGAAAACACATCAAACCCGAAGCAGGGAAAATGCAGCTTTATTTCAATAGCTGGTACAGGCACGAGTTTTATTCTAAACCTTTTTCTTGGATTTGCCAAGATTCTGGATAGGCATAATCATGTGTGTCACATGATTTTTTGGCAAAGGCCATCTCCACCCTGGTATTGCTCGTGTCAGCATCCACAGCCACTTTGACAGATCCGTGTCATTTCTGTGCATCCCCAGCTGTCTGCCAAGTATAAACCTCAGCACATTTTTAGAGGCCAGGTCTGGCTTTAAGTATTCATCTGCCTTTCTCTTGAAGTTTGCAATAGGTATGTCCAGCTTGCCTTTAGAGAGTCCTTCATCCATCACTGATTGACTCCACTCAGGTGCAGGAAGACGGCACGCCAAGGAAACCTAATAAAGATGATGAAATACAGATAATAAAGTAGAAGGATCTAAGGTGGATGGGGCATAAGAAAGGAGGGGTGAGACAGAATAGGAATTGGGCTTGGGCCTCTCCTGACCATGGAAGTCAACATAATAACACAACTTCATTAGTTGCAGTAGGATAAAATAGTTTCCCAACTGTCAAAATTTAGCTTACACCTATACAAGAAAAAGGGATCAACCATCAGTCTCTTGACTATGTTTCTCAAGACCACTAGAGCAAGAAGCTGATAAAGAACTTGGCTAACAAAGAAACCAGAATTATCTGCATCTAACTGCCTCGAGCCAGAATAAACGCCCTCCCCACTGACTTTACCCTGACATTTTCCTCATAATCTCATTTTAATGCTAAAAAATCATGCAGGGGGCAGAGCTTGAACATGTTAATGAGAATTGTGACACGTGAAGATGTAATAGATCTGTGCAGGTGCAAAGTAAGCTCTGCCTTTACATGCTTACATGTTACCCCTTTCTCACCTAAACTTCTTTAAAACTCTCCCAGAACTCCTCTTGGAGAGCCAGCCTAAGGACTCATTCCTTTGTCTCCCTTGTGCTTGGGCATCAGGACAAATAAAGTCTTGCCTCTGATTTTTGTGAGTTACCTTGTAAATTTCCATTGCACAGAGAGCCTAAGGGCCCTGCTAATAACAGTGGGACTGTCAGAAACATGGGAGGATCAGTTGTGCAAACATTTCTCTTGTGTTTATTTCCACAATAAGTACGAGCGCAAGCCAATCCTGTCAACAGTGTATCAGTGAAGCAAGGTACTTTGGAGGCACAGATTAGACACCCAGAGAGGCAACACCAAGGCAGGGTAACCCACAGTTGCTTTCTCACTTGTTCATTTCAAGGGGACAATTACTAGCACTGGAACACAAGGACAGAACCTGGTCAGAAGGACGTCATCCAAAACCAAAAAACAACAAAACAAGGAAAGACAGTGAAGCTGCTGATGGAGTTCAAGGCAAGAGGGCAGACTGAGATCAGGGAAGAGTTTTGACTTTGTGACTTTAAGAGGTTCTCATTCAGGAGGGAGAAAATAGGAGGTGATGACACCATTCTCTAGTCCTACCTCAGCCTCTCCTCTTTTACCAGCAATAAACTAATGAGAGGAAAAACACCCCTGGCAGTATCAGCCTTATCCCCTCGCCAGCTGGAGGCTGCCTCCCTGCCAGGCACTTCTACAGGGCTTTCCACGCAGTAGTTAATTTAGCCTCCTGATGGGTCCAGGTGGGTGCTACTGTCATTCCCATTAATCCAGGACAGGAAATAGGCACAAGAAAGTTGTTGAATTGGCATAAGGTCATATAGCTAGGATGTGGAAGAAATAGGATGTGAACCCAGGAGTCTGGCTTCACAGCCACAGCCCTACTCCTGCAAAGCCTCTTCTTGACCCTGTGGGAGGCCATCAAAGGAGTCCCTCAGTTTATTTTGCACAGTGAATATAGCATCAGTGTTTTTATGTGGTTCTATGCAGGATAGGAGGAAACCTGGAGCCTTGCCCGTCATGCAAGAAAGGTAGTGTGAGACTTGCATCCCTGTTATGAGATCTATGCCTCAATCCCCACAGTTGTTATGTGAGACTGAGTTGGGTAACCTGTATGGGGAAATACACCTCTCCTCATAATGGTCATTTTAGTTCCTCAGGATAACAGCACTATAAAATTTACAGATCCTTGTCCTCACCATTATCCCTCTGACAGCAGATAACATTCAATTTCCTATCTCTAAACAGTGCCCATGTGGGCCACCTGCAATATTAACAATTTAGCTGTTCTATTGCAGAGACATGAATGGTAATATGGCTTGAGACATATAATTACACCTGAAATTTCTGCAAATGAATACCCCGTTTATGTGAATTGGATATTTAAAGGCTATAATTGCAGAGTTATGGCCAAGGCTGGATACAGAGGTCAAGGAAGAGCAAAAAATTCTACCTGGGACTGAGTTCTTTTGTGGCTTTCACTGGGTGATTGGTTCTTCAGGTCAAGATTGTTGATTATTGTTCAGTGTACCTATGGAAATATAATCAACACTGTTAAAATATTTTGGTAACTCCTCCACAGAACAAGTTTCAGTTGACAGATTTTGCATGATTGAGGGAAGAGCTCTGAATGCAAGATATCTTAGGATGCAGGGAACATATATATATATATATCATATCCAAACCTATGTACTATCTCTTTCATCTTCCAGCACCTTCTGCTAATTCACTGTATTCTGCTTTGAACCAATAATCCCAGGTGGTTGTGGCCAGTGTTTAGATTTTGCCATTCTGTTTGGTAACCAAAGTTCTGAGATCCATTGTGAGTCACCATGACTCCTCTTGGTACTCAACCAATCAACAGTATTTTGACTTTGGTCATAGCTTCTGAAGGATTGATGTAAGGGGCCTGCCTTGTTTTGATGAACTCACAGCTCTTATGAGGGCAGAAAAGCATGACAGTGATCCTTGAAACCATTAAAAGGGCAGAAAAACATTTCAGGAAGTGTTTTTTTTTTCTTTGCCAAAGGATAAAAGTTGGAGAAAACCACAGAAACCCCAAAAGTTAGATAGGAAAAGCTGGAGAGAGATTGTGTGGGGAATAAGGACTTTGAAAGTTCTCACATATGCTAAGTAATTTGGATGGCCAAATGTATGCTTTGAGCAGTATGCTAAAAAAAAAAAAAATAGAAAGAATACCCTAAGCTTCCTATACTTTCATCTCTGGCTAATCTTTAGGCTCAAAGCAAGTAGAAAGTGTTGCTTAAGGCAGGGTTGTAAAAGGTCTGACTAAACATTGGAGGAGTGCCCCAATACAGAATAAAACTGTAAACACCAGGAAAGTATTTTTTTCTGTATTTTCTTTTTTTTTCCTTCTTCCCTTCCTAGCTTCCTCCCTTCCTTCCTCTATAAACATTTAAGAAATCTTTTGTCAAACCATTAGCTGATTATTAAGCTAAAAGAGTAGAGACTTTGGAAATCACACATAACCATAAATACAGTCTTTACAAAGAATAGTGTGGAAAGTCACTATACAAATACAATCTACATCAAATAAACAACAAAAATCACCGAGAAGGAGGAGAACTTGATTTCCCGAGTTGCCATAATATAATATTCAAAACTTCCCATTTTCAACAAAAAACACAGGCAAACAAAGAAATAAAGTGTGGCCCATTCACAGGCAAAAAAGAAATGAACAGAAACTGTCAAGAAGATTATATGCTGAATTACTAACTAGAAAAAGATTATAAAATATGTTAAAGGAAATCATGAACAAAGAACTAAAAGGAAATTGGGGAAAAAATCTCTCGTCAAATAGAGAATGTGAATAAAGCGATAGAAATTATAAAAAAGAAGCAAATAGTAATTATGGAGAGGCAAAATATATTAACTAATATGAAAAATTTACTAGAGAGGCTGAACAACACATTTAAGAATGCAGAAGAAAGAATCCATGAACTTGAAATTAAGTCAGTTGAAATAACCATTCTGAGGATTAGAAAGGAAAACAAAACAAAAAACAAGCATCAAAATCACTAGAGTTGCTCAGAAATTTTGTGTGTGGGGGGGAATGTGGTTGCTAAATTTACACCTTACTGGTACATTTCACATACTCTGGGTGAAGGGCATACTTATAACCTTGACTTAAAAATGTATAAAAGCATACATATTATGTAACCAAAACATGCATACCTCTGCAATGTTCTGAAATAAAAATATATTAGAAAGAAACAAACAACAATGAACAGAGCTTAAGAGACCTGTAGGACACTACCAAGTGTACCAACATATGCATAATGGGAGTCCCACAAAAAGAAGAGCAAGAAATGAGACAGTAAAAAATATTTGAAAGACTAATGAGATGAAACTCCCCTGAAATGGTAAAAAATATTAATATACCCATTGAAGAAATGCAATGAACTCCAAGAAGGATAAACACAGAGAAATAAACTCTTGAGTACATAATAATGAAACTTTCTTTTTTCTTTTCTTTTCTTCTTCTTCTTTTTTTTTTTTTGAGACAGAGCCTCAAGCTTTCCCCCTGGGTAGAGTGCCGTGGCATAGCTCACAGCAACCTCCAACTCCTGGGCTCAAGCGAGTCTCCTGCCTCCACCTCCCAAATTGCTGGGACCACAGGCGCCCGCCACAACACCTGGCTAATTTTTTTTTCAGTTGTAGCCATCATTGTTGTTTGGCGGCCCGGGCTGGATTCAAACCTGCCACCTTAGGTGTACACGGCTGGCGCCTTAGCCACTTGAGCCACAGGTGCTGAGCCAATAATGAAACTTTCAAAAGCCAAACCCAAAGAGAGAATATTGAAAGCAGGAACACATGGTGGTTGCTCCTGTACAAATGATCCTTAAGAAGATTAAGAAGTGAGTTACTTAGGGTTGTTTTAAGGAATAAATAAGATAATGAATGATTTCCTGTGATCTATGAAGACTTATTATTAAAATATTATCTAGAAGTCCTGAGACCCAGCTCCTTCCCTAGACTGTTGAGAGTAAGGACATAGATTTTCAATCTCTGTGTTCCCAACACTTAGTAAGGTCTGTCATTTACCAATTGTGTGAATTGAGCCTCAATTTCTCCATTTATAAAATACAAATGAAAATACAACTATCACATAGAGTGTTTTATGAGGCTTAAATGAGTTCATATACGTCAAGTGATTCAAACTATGGTTAGCATGGAGTAAATACTGTGTCAGTAACTAGCTATTATTGACTATTAAATGCAATGCATGTCTAATATATAACATAGTGAATCCCACTCTGAAATGTTAGTTTTGTTTTTGTTGGTTAGTTTTATCATCATAGGCTTTCACTAATTGTTTGAAGAAACAATAAAAGAAATGAATGTCAAAAAAAAAGTGAGTTACTGCTTTATGGTTACGGAGTTTATTTTTGAGGTGAGGAGAATGTTCTAGAATCATCTGTGTTAATGTTTGTACATATTTCTGAATATACTAGAAACCATTTAATTATATAATTGAAAAGGGTGAATTCTGTGTGTATGAATTAAACCTCAGTAAAGCTATTAAAAAAGAGGATGGAGAAATACATATTGTGATAACACTAGCCACAATAAAGTTAGGGTAGTTATATTAATTTCAGACAAAGAAGAAATTACAACAAGGAAAATGATCATGGATAAAGAGCAACTTTTCATAATGACAGAGAGACCAATTCTATAAGGTACTATAACAATTCTTAATGTTTATGCACTACACAATAAACTATCAAAATATGTGAAAAACCTGATAGAACTCGAAGGATAAATACAAAAATGCTCTATTATACCTGGAAATTTTAACACTCTTCTGTCAATGATTGAAAACTGCATCAGGCAAGATGGCCAACTAGAAGCAGCTTTCACCAGAAGCTCCTGTCCAGGAGGTGAAAAGTTGGATTGAAGTGAACTTGGAGAGATCAAAATTTGGGAGTTGAGCACAAGGAGAAGAAATCAAGGTGCACATCATCCTCACTGAGACAAGCTGCAAGGGTGAAAAAGAGGAAGAAAGATAACAGAGATCAGGTACAGAATGACTGGACTGAAGGCACCTGTTGTGGAAGGGATGGGAGACCCCTCCCCCAAGAGAGAGACCCCCTGTAGACCTTGAATTCCTGAGCTCAAGAAACCCACCTTCCTCAGCCTCCCAGAGTGCTAGGATTACAGGCATGAGTCACTGTGACTGGCTTCCTTTTTCATTTCTGATTGAGGTTATTAGAGATCTTACTTTTCTGTTTCTAGTTAATCTGGCCAAGGGCTTATCAATTTTGTTAATCTTTTCAAAGAACCAACCTTTGGATTCACTAATCTTCTTAATGGTTTTTTTTTTTGTTCTCAATTTCATTTAATTCTGATCTAATTTTGATCATTTCTTGTATTCTTTTAGGTTTGGGATTGGATTTCTCTTCCCTTTCCAGTTACTTAAGATAGTTTATTGATTTGTACTGTTTTGTTTTTTGGATGTGAACATTTAATGTGATGAATTTCCCTCTTAGGACTACCTTTGCAGTATCGCACAGATTTTGGTAGCTTGTAGCTTCATTGTAATTTTGTTCAGGGAATCTAATGATTTCCTTCTTTCTCTCCTCCTTGACTCAGCTGTTATTCAGCATAAGTTGGTTTACTTTCCATAACTTTGTGTGGAGATGAGGGTTTTTGTTGGAGTTGAGTTCTACTTTTATTCTCTTGTGGTCTTAAAAGATACAAGGTATAATTTATATTTTGTTAAATTTGTTGATATTTGATTTGTGTCCTAAGATGTGATCAATTTTGGAGAATTATCTATGGGCTGA
>NW_003852647.1:101232-105766 GCF_000181295.1 Otolemur garnettii | reverse complement strand
CCCAGCCATTAAAACAGGAATGGATACGCATGGCAGTGGACCAAAGGAGAGGGTCTGGGAATATCCACACGTTCTCATGGAATGCAAAGATGTGTTAAAGCTGGCATTGCCAACCAGACTTTGCATCACAGGAAACTCCTATGACCATGTGTGTGCAAGTGTGTGAGTGTGTGTTGGGCAGTGCATGTGCCAAGGGGCTTCTGGGGCTGCTTGTGTTTCTGGGTCAGGTGATGCTGGAGTCTCCTTCTCACAGGCTTTGTCTTCCTGAAGCTACCTGTGGAGTCAGCCATGGCAAAAGGATGCTCTGAGGGCAGTCCCCACACATCCACAACAGGCATCAGGAGGAAGGCAGATGAATACTTCAAACCCGCCCTGGCCTGCCAGACTGTGCTGGGTGTGTTACTCAGTAGCCGGCTGGGGAGGTGCAGCAAAGAAGCCCATCTTCCCGAGTGGCTGTGGATGCTGACACCGGCAAGACTAGGTTGGAGCTGGCCTTTGCCAAAGCACCATGCAGTTTGTCCACCTCTGTCCCCTGGGGATTATGAAAAATCCAGGAAAATGGTGTCGATCAGTAAATCCTTCCCCTGACAGAACTGTTAACATGCAACCTATAGTTTTCACTTTGTTTCTGATTAGATGTTTAGTTCTGACTTTGCTTTGTGCCGCCCATGGGCCACAAGCACATGAACTGTGTGGCTGCTCACCTTGCCAGGGTGTTTCCTGACACTGCAAAGTATGGGGGGTTGCAGCCCTAGGGGTTTGTTTAGTGAGCGTGCAAGCGGACATGTCCAACACTCTCAAATTACTAGGGGGATGGGGTTTCAAGGAGCCCACTTAGAGGTCTTGGTTTGTGCCCCCTGAAATCTGAGGGAGGCAGTGGAAGAAGTGAGAACCACAAACAAATTTAAAATTGAGGTTGCAGAGAATGGAGAGGGAGTTCTCTCAGGAGATCTGCATAGAGGCCAAATGTCAGGGAACTGGGGGCGGGGGAGGGCTTAAGGCCCAGTGATGTGGTCCCCAAAGCAGCTGGGGAAGCAGCCACCAAAGAAGGAAATGTCAGGATTAAGTAGCTACTAAGCTCTATTCAGGTAAGGGAGATGGTTCCTGACCCTGACCTCCTGTCCACCCTATCCATGTTCAACAGACCTTTGGGGAAAGGAATTTCATAAGGGGATAGGCCAGGAGCTGTCTGAGTCCACATGGAAGAGCCAGATCATACCTTAGGGCCCTTGAAGTTTTGACATTGAAATATTAGAGTGGTGATTATCATATTGGGTAGGACAGACAAATTACTGAACACTGACTGGGTGGAATACTGAGGTCACTCATGGTATTTTATTATCTGATTCTAATAAAAAACTGTAGGATTGATTTAGGGGTTGATATTGGGGAACAGAGAAGAAAGAACCCAGTGGAAGAGATGTGGTTTGGATATTTGAAAGGGTTGTGGGACAAAATCACTTGGTTTTGGCCTCTGCTTGTTCTACACCACAGTCACCAAGACATGGGAATGACAAATCCCGAAATCATTATAGTGCTTCCTTGTCCTTCTTGTCTCAGGCTTGGGGGAAGGGATTGTGAAAAAAGGGACGTGGCACCCTCCCGTCTCAGTTGTGGGTCTCAGGATCTCTCGAGCTGCCTCAATCAAAGGATCAAAAATGGATCCTATTATTCCAACCCCTTTCTCTAGAGCTGTGCTGTCCAATCAGGTGGCCACTAGCCACCTGTGGCCATTTTTAAAAATTTCTGATTAACATAAGGGTACGTATAATTAGGTTACAGTGTTTGCATTTGTAAGGTAAAGTCTGAGTTGTAGTTGTGACTTTCACCCAGGAAATGTGCCATTTACCCATACACTGTACCCATCAGGTGGGAACTTACCACTTCTGAATTTAATTGAGCATTTCTTTTAAATGTGCACGTTGTTACTCTACACATTTCAACTTAGTAGTGAGCACATGGTGAAGGAGCTAAGGAAATTTCACCCCAAAATATGATTTCTTCGTATAAAGAATATGTTAAATTAAAGGCCATTTTGATCAGAAAGCACTGGCCTCTCTATAAAACCTGAGTAACCTGATTTAGAATCAGAAAAGGCTGCCGGCCTCTTTATCACATGCTAATAGACCTCACTACAAGGTCATTTGAAGCACAATACCTGTCTCTCAGGTTAATTTACAAATCAATCTGTTTCCCTCCATCTACTCATCTCCCACAGCAACCACTTGCTACACTTACACTTTCCAGGTTCTGTCCCCCCTCCCTTCTAAAAGGCATCTTTAAAAGCCACTGACTATCACTGAGACTTTCTTATGGTTCCCCCCCATGTGCATGGTATTTGGAAATAAACCTTTCTTATGAATCTATCATAACTGTGAGTTGATCTTTTCAGCGAACCAACCTAGGGAAAAAGGGCAAATTTCACCTTGATGCCTTCAGTTTGCCCTAGTTGGCAGGATCCTCAAAGCCAGTCTGTTGTCCTGAAAGCCTCCACATTGAGGATTGGAACCCTGACACCAACCAGCACGTGGTGAGATATTTTACTTACCAGTCGGGCTCCTAGTCTTCCTCTCTGTCGGCTCTGGTTGAGCAGATGGTAAAAGATATTTGTTCTTTCCATATTTAAGATTGATAAGAGAAATGTTTTTGTTGGTGACTAGTCTTGTAAGTGACTCTGGTATGGGTATATTCTTTTAGGTACCATGTGGTGTATGAATATTCATACTGGTTGATTCCATCTCCTCTCAGAAATAGCTTTTATTGTTATTGTTCTCTATCGCTTGTTTTTGTTTTGTGTGAGGTTTCCTTCTTGTCCTGTTTTATGTCTCTGGGCTTGGCTTTATGACTGAGTGGGAATTCTCTCCTTGCTCTCCGCCATCCAGAGGGCATGTTTTATTGGGAACATATCAGCTGGCCAGTCTGGAAAGACTGTGAGCCTGGGAAGATTCTAAGCAGCACACTCTGTGTACCGATCGTGTCAAGCTCTGAGGAGTGAGTCTGTTAACATTGTCTATTCTAACGTTAGTGTATTTCTGAGAATGAATTTTTGGGAATCTTGGAAATAGCTTTTTCTATGAAGCATTGGGCCTTACAAAAAGTCATTGGATTAAGTCACTTTCAGAACAAATATACCATAGAAAATTCTAACTACAAGTGGCCAGAAGATGGATTCTTTAAACTAGAAAAACTCCTTAATTTAAGAACATTTTAGAGAGCTCTCATCCTAAGCAACTGCGTTATTTATGCTTCTGGGAAGATCAAATTGAAAGAAAAACATCAGTATTATAGCTAGCCTTAAAAAACGACCCCCCCCAAAAAAAATTAATGAGCAGAAATCTGAATTAGAACAAAATTTAAAATCTGTCTCCACCTTAAAACCCCCGCCAATTTATACTCCTCTCTATCCTCAATTACATGTCCCTGATCCCCCAGAAGATCCTTAGACAATCGGCAGGGCCCCAGTTCCCCCCTTCACAAGGCAAAACAATTGTGTGAGTGGCCCCTGTGTGTATCCCTGTTGTTTTTACCCTATCTGTGGCCCCGGTTCACTCAACCATGTTTGTGGTTTGTCTATGAGAAAGAAATAAGAACACACACGGTAAACCCACCCTGTTGGGAAGTGTACTTTTAACATTTTAAGAAAGGGTACAGGAGACTATGCGGTATCTCCAGAGAGATTGAGAACTTTGTGTGAGCAGAAATAACTCAAATGCCTTATTGTTCAGGCGATTGTGGAATTCTTTGAGATAAAATTAGTTTTAAACCTATTATAAAAGTTCAAATATTCAAAAAATTATAAAACCGTCACCTCTGTAATATTTCTAAATTTACTAGATTCTACTGTAAGGTTATGTTCTTGATTTTAAGCCTCTGAATTCAATAAGGTCTAAGGGCAAATACTCCATACTTCACCTGCAGAGCCCAGTCTTGCCCATATGGTCACTTCTTCCCTGCTATAACTTTGCCCCCGACTATTCTAAAAAAACCCTGAATGTTCTGGCTTCGTATTTTCTGCCTTAAACTCTATGCCTAGTAAATGAATTAAAGACACAGGTCCTGTCCTTTGTGGCCATATGAGACTTAGGGAAACAATGAAAAGACATCAGAAAGGATGCCTGTATTGTCATTTTGTTACCAGAATTTATTTCTTACTGAATCTTTGGTATGGGGGATTCAAGAAGTGAACCCATGGGTCACAGATAAGTAATAAAATGGAATTTTGTTGGACAGAGGGGCATGCAGAGGGAATGGAAAGTGCCAGAACTTCCGGCAAGGGGGAAGAGACCTAAGGGAAATTTTGGTCAGGACTTAGTAGAACTTAATAAGTGTTTTAGCAAATAAATAAATGCAGTCCCTCTCTTAGGAAAAATTGTTAGGTCTTTGCAGTCCCCCCCCCCAAAGAATTAAAATATGTACTTTCCCTATATAAGGTAAAACCTCCCAGGAATGTTTCAAACTACTTTATTCATAACCTTACCAGAGTACAGGAGGTGTGGCCTAGAGAAGACAACCTGTTTGTGCTTAAAAAAAAAAA
>NW_003852647.1:97924-100679 GCF_000181295.1 Otolemur garnettii | reverse complement strand
CCAGCTATTTTTTGGTTGCAGCCATTATTGTTGTTTGGTGGGCCGGGCTGGATTCGAACCCGCCACCTTGGGTGTATGTGGCTGGCGCCTTAGCCACTTGAGCCACAGGCACTGAGCCGGGAAACTGACTCTTTATCAAAGAATAAGATTCTTGCCTTTTATTCTTTTTTCTTTATTTTTTATTAAGTCATATATACATAGATCATGAATACATTTATGCCTTTGTGGGATTCAATGTGTTGATTATTTGTACAAATTGGAGTGCTTACATCCTACTAATTAACATAGCTTTCAACTCATTTACTTAGTCACATTGTTAAGACTTTTTTTTTTTTTTGCAGTTTTTGGCCAGGGCCGGGTTTGAACCCACCACCTCCAGTATATGGGGCCGGTGCCCTACTCCTTTGAGCCACAGGTGCTGCCCCATTGTTAAGACATTTGTGTTTTATGCTTGATAGATTTGACTTATACCCTTGCAATAGCTGAATCACGACTATAGCCCAGGATGAAGGAAGGAAGGGGAGGGGAGGTGGGAAGGGAGGGGGGTGGTTCAATGGAGGGAGGGTTAATGGTGGCACCATACCTGTGGAGCAGATTCTTGCCTTTTAAACCTTCTAATTATCAGTTTAGCCAAGTGAATAATTAACTTCATAGTAAACTGATCCTGTTTTGTGACAAATGTTTGTTTTTTAAAAAAAAAAATAAGAGAAATTAGACAGAAAGGAAAATGGCATTGTGTAAGAAAAAAGTCTTGTGTAGTAAATTTCGTCCTCAAACAGAATAGTTATTTAAGAAAGTAAGAGGGCAATCCAGAGGGTTTAAAATGTTTGTAAATAGTCTGTGCAAGATTGAAAAAGATTCATAAGAGGATATTTATAAAGGAATTTGCATTTGATCCAGTTAACTCTTCAATATTGCCTTTAGAATCTTTTAACCTATAATCTTGTTTAAACAAATGCTTTAAGCTTTTGATATTTGACAAACCTTCCAAAATCAAAACTCTAAACTTGATCTTTTTGAAATATGAAAACCACTAAAAAGTCTAAGAAAAACATTAGGCTTATTTAATATACTAAAAAATGTATAGGAAATATTGTCAAATATGAAATGGTGATTAATTTTGTGTAAATTATGTTTATACATGTTTCAGTATTATAAAGTATTAATCTGTCTTAGTGTATATTAGTAATAATTTTAATTCATTTCAGAAAGTATTTTTGTAACTGGCTATGACTTTAGAGATTAAATACCATTAGACTAGAAACAAACTTCTAGAACTTTAATTAAAAAGTTATCATGTCCATGAGTATTGCTAACCTAACTTCAAACAGAACAGAATTTACAAATCAATGTTTCCCTCCATCTACCCATCTCCCCCCAGCAACCACTTGCTACATGTATACTTTCCACTTTCTCTCCCGCTCCCGTCTAAAAGACATCTTTAAAAGCCACTGACTATTGCTGAGACTTTGGGAAATCATTCTTATGGTTCCCCCCATGTGCATGGTATTTGGAAATAAACCTTTCTCTTATTAATCTACCACAACTTAAGCCCAAGAGCTGGAGGTTGCTGTGAGCTGTAACGTCCCAGCACTCTACCAAGGGTGACAAAGTGATACTGTCTCTAATCTACCACAACTGTAAGTTCATCTTTTCAGCGAACCAACCTAGGGGTAAAGGGCAAATTTCGCCCTGATCCTCTTCAATGGGATGTTTGATTTTCCATTCTTGTGATAATTTACTTAGGAGAGTTTTCTGCAATTCCATCCAAATTGTAACAAAAGATAAGAAATCTCCCTCTTTTTGTGGCTAAGTAATATTACATTTTATGCACAATTTATTAATGCACTTGTGTTGTTTCCAAATCTTTGCAATTGTGAATTGGGCTGCTATAAACATTCAAGTGCAAATGTCCTTATGGTAAACTGACTTTTTCTTTTTCCTTTTGGGTAGATTCCTAGTAATGAGATTGCAGGATCAAATGGAAGGTCTATGTTTAGTTCTTTGAGAACGCGCCATACACGAGGCAAGTTAAATACATGCGGCCATTTAAACGTTTTGGATTACTTAAGATTAAATTGAATAAAATTACTTAACATAAGATGGATTAAAATTTAGTTTATCAGCCTTGCCAGCCACATTTTTAAGTGCTCAGTGTTTATACGTAGCGACTGGCTATCATATTGAAGAATATTGCAATGATCACTCAGCCAGTCTGATTTCCGGCTGTCCCATTCCCAGTGAATGATTCTATGCATAGATATAATCATTTGACAACTTGATGGCATCTTCTGTTGCAATGAAGTCCAAACATTTATATGCTGACATTCCTACCCGATTATAATAAATTTCTCTTTATTCCTTTCCTTGTGTACCTATTCTAGACTTTACATGATTTAAGGTTGGCACACTTTTTCTATAAAGAGCCAGATAGTAAATAATTTTACCCTTCATGAGCCACATTCTGTTTCCTATTCCTATTCTTTTTTTTTTTTCTTCAAACAACACTTGAATGAAGTTAAAATCATGAGACAAGCCTTGGTGCCTGTGGCTCAAGCGGCTAAGGCGCAAGCCACATACACCTAAGGTGGCGGGTTCGAATCCCCAGCCCCAGTCCGCCAAACAACAATGATGGCTGCAACCAAAAAATGGCCAGGCGTTGTGGCAGGTGCCTGTAGTCCCAGCTACTTGGGAGGCGGAGGCAGGAGACTTGCTTGAGCCCAGGAGTTGGAGGTTGCTGTGAGCGTGATGCCAT
>NW_003852647.1:95659-97893 GCF_000181295.1 Otolemur garnettii | reverse complement strand
AAAAAAAAAAAAAAATCATGAGACATACTAAAACAGGCCATGGCCAGATTAGGCCTGCACGCTGAAAAGCAATATTTTTTTACAACTTTATTCAAATTAATCTCAGGGTATAATATTCAGGTTACATTGTTCTCACTTCCAGGACAAAGTTCCATTTGTAGAAGAGCCCCTCACCCAGGGGGTGTGTTATATACCCTCACAATGCGCATATTAGGTGAGATCCTGCCTCTGCCAAACATCCACCCCTGAACTGGACTACAATAGTGGTTTTTTTTTTTTTTGGCCGGGCTAGGTTTGAAACCGCCACCTCCCGGCATATGGGGCTGGCGCCCTACCCTTTTGAGCCACAGGCGTCGCCCTTATAATAGTGTTTTATTCGTAGGAACATGTAATTGTTTATATATTGATTTTATATGAGTATGGAGTACATTGGATATTCATCTTTCCATTCTTGCAATACTTTACTAAGAAGAATGTATTAATGCTTTTGTTTGTTACATGTAGGCAGGTTACATTATCTTGGAATTTCATCTAAGAATAGTACAGGAGACAGAAGGGGAATTGGGTCTGACAGGTTACAACCACTGACCCATCTGTGGATTCCAGCAGAGGAGAAAATGAAAAGGACTGTGGGAGAATCTTGAGACTGGGGAACTACACAGAGACAAAATTTCTCATCTAGTCCTAACTGCCTCAGCCCTTCATTTGGTCAGTTACAAGATCCCAAACTACTTTCTCCCTTGCTTCTCTGGGACCTCAAGTTCTCTCTGTAAGTCTTCTATCAGTGACACAACTCTTCCTCTATTCTCTGGACAAGTGTTCCCTCACCCAGGTCTCTATCTCTGTGGGCAGGATAGTTAGGAATTGCTCCAATATTAGCAGCTTCAGCATTTGTTCCTTACAGTTGGCTTCAGCTGTTGACAGCAAAGCTCCCAGAGTTTGTTGAAAGCATTGTGAGGTCCAGCCACTTCTCTGTACTGGAACTGCCAGAACACTTCACAATCAGTATTATACTCTTGAAATATGGAGCTTTGATTTAAGGAGGCCTGGATTGCACAACCCAGGGCCACAGGCATCACCCCTCTCTAGTAGTTTGGTTTTTCTAGAGCTTGAAGGCTCAGATTCCAATTTGTTTCTCTCTGTAATCGTGGGGCATGGAGGAACTACCTATAACTGGGGACAAGAAAACATGAGAAAAGAGGTCATCGCTGGTGACAAGAGGGCATACTTATCACCCTGAACTAGTTTACTTGTCACCAGAGTCTCAAAGAAGCAGTTCATAATCTTTTTTTGAAGTTTAGAGAATCTAATCAAAGATATGTTCTTTTTATCAAGCATGGGTTCTTAGGCTCTCCAGGCAATGGAAATTGACAAGAGGCCAAGCAAGTTTTCTCAGACAAGGCTTTATTGGGGCTTATGCTTGAGCACAAGGGAGTCAGCACAGGAGAAAGAATTCCTTGGCTGGCTCCCTGAGGGGAGTTAAGTAAGTGAGAGTTTTAAAGAGGCTTAGGTGGGAAAAGGGTGATATGTACATGTGTAGAGGGGGAGATTTTCTTGCACTGTCAAGTTCTATTACATGTTTCTTCATGTGTCATATGTCTCATTAGCAAGTTAAGTCTCTACCCCTGAGCATGATTTTTAGCATTAAAATAAGATTACATCTAATGAGGGAAAAGTCAGGGTAAGGTCAGTATGGGGGCCTCCTCCGGCTTGAGGCAGTTAGATCCGGATGGGCCTGGTTTCTTTGCAGCCAGGTGCCTTATCAGCTTGTGTCAGTGTCTTGCTTTAGTCATCTTGAAAAACATTACTCACAAGACAGTTTATTTGGCCCTTTCCTTATATGGGTATGGGCTGAATTCCGGAGGTTAAGAAACTATTTACTTTAGCTCTTTTGTAGTTAATTAGGCAGGGTTATGTTGACTTCCATGGTCAGGGATCAGGGGCCCGAGTTGTCCTGTCCCTATGCTGTCTCAGTTCCCCCTGTTAATTCTTACGGAGAAGGGTCAAAGATTTCATCTTCTGGAGTTGCTTTCTGTTGAATAGGGTTGTTGTCTCCATCCTTTTTTGGAGATGGTAAAAATCTCTCACTGTCTGATCTAATGATTTATAGGAACACAGGTTCTTAACTGATGGCACAGTTTGGATTCCCTGTGGCACCATCAGTTTGACGTAGAACTGTTGGAGCCTGGACGGCACAAAGTGTACTGAGAGATTAAAAAGTCAAAGACCGGCTC
>NW_003852647.1:84397-95371 GCF_000181295.1 Otolemur garnettii | reverse complement strand
ACCAAAAAGTAATTGTAATAGGATCATTACTCAGTAAGGGTAGGAACCAGGTAACAAAAAGGAGGCAACTCTTAATGGATTCCGGTATGTTTTGAGCAGTAAAGTTATTAAGATTGAGTAGCCATTTGGCTTGGTCTAGAATCCTATTTGTGTTTCTTTTAAATCTATCCATTGGTGTTTGCATATATATAGCAGAAAGTATTTTTCACAGCACAACCCCCTCCCTGTTTGCTTGATAAATAATCTAGGCGTATTTGGTTATTCTGGTGTAAATTTGGCTAGGGAATCTAAGGGTTTTTGGAGGAGCTGGAAATCATCTCCAATTTTCCTGACTACTATGGTAAGGGAAGCCATAAGTTTGTAGACAGATAACCCCCCTTGCCCAGCCGAGGAGTGAGCCAACCAGAGCAACTACTGCTACTATTGATCCAATTACTCTTTTGCATACTCTTTTGTATTACAGATAAACCCCCTTGCCTAGCTGAAGAGTCAGCCAACCAGAGCAAGGACTCCTGCTACTACTGATCCAATTACTCTTTTCATATGGTGATGGATTAAAGACTGGATTTCATTTGCAAAGACATGAATAGTGTTCTCTTTAGGTTTTACATATCTTACTGCCCTGACTCTCTGAATTTTGGTCCAGTCAAGATATTTTAAATCTTCCATCCCCCTTTTTTCTTTGACGATTTCTAGGAACATCGTTTTGGGGGGTAAGAAAATGATTCTATTATGAGGTTAAATATTAGAGTAAGTGGCCCCTATATGGATAAAACAGTCAACAGGCTCACCTACTATATCCTGTATTGGGCTCTTTAGGGGAAATCTGTATCAAGTGCCGAACTGGTATCCTACATGGTGCAATGCTATTATCTGAGTGTTTGGATCTATAGTTTTAGAGTAGCACCTAAAAGGTAAAGTAAAACCTTCCATAGCGTGATTGATTTTTTTTTTTTTAATGTGAAACCCATTTAGACAATTTGGAAATCAAACCTGACCAAAAAGTTACCTGACTTAATTAGACACAGAAAGAGTGTTCAGGATCATGAGTATACAATATATCACAGAAGGATGTGAATAAGAAAAATTAGTATTTTGAGCAGAAGGCCAAATGACTCTTAGTATTAGCCTGAAAAGTGTTCTGACCATGTTGAACGATTCAAGTATCAAGGGAAGTCAAGTATACTGAAGGAAAACGTTGCTTTTCTAAACTTAGGATAAACATTTTAGCATCAGGCTATAAAAACAGACTTAGATCCAGGGAGGAAAAAGTTCCAGGAGTTGATGAAAAAGGCTGAAGGACAGAGTTATTATCTCAGGCCTTCTCAAGGGGAGAAAAAGCTGAAAACGGCAAGTCAGGAAAAGTTGAACTTCTGGGATATAAAACTGAGGAAATTACAAAAGAAGCAGCTTGCAGAAGTAGAATCAGAACTTTTTGTAATTTTCTTAAGAGCAAATCAATACTATAAGAAAATCTTGTTTTCACCAAAAATGTTTTCTTTTAATTATAGTCAATTTATTACATACAAAATTCTTTCATAAATTTCTTTTCACAAACCTTATCATAACTTGCACAGACCATCTATGTAAAAAAAAAAAAATTGGACTTTTTCCTTTGTCCTAAATTTTTCCTTTTCTAAATAATCAGTCATTTTATTTTAGGACAAAAATTTACCATACAAAATTCCTTGTCATACCAAATTATTCTCTTTTCTTTTTAACCTTCCTTATCAAAAATGCATCTTCGTGTTTATAATTTTTTTCATATCTATCCTATTTATTAGTTTTTACTTTTTTTTTTTTTTTGCAGTTTTTGGCAAGGGCTGGGTTTGAACCTTCCACCTCCAGTATATGGGGCTGGTACCCTACTCCTTTGAGCCACAAGCACCGCCCTAGTGTTTACTTTTTATGAATAACTTTTAAATAACCTTTGAATTAGACAAAATTATACTATTTTTCAATAAACACATTCATAGTTCAGAATTTTTCTATTAAAAACACATTCTTTGGTATATTTTATTTATAGAATCACATATATTGACTAGAATTCTTATATTTAGTAGCCTTAAATTTTAGCAAAAGCTTAAGAATCAGGGGATGTGATGAATGTGTTACTTATTTCAATGTAAACATTTGGAAGCTACACAATACATGGAAACTAAACACCAAGCTCCTTAGTGACCATTGGGTCAAGAAAGAAGTCTAGGTGGAAATTGTATATTGAAGCAGTATCCTGAACCCCATAAATGCATCAATGTACAAAGTTATAATTTAATAAAACATGAAAAAAGAATCAGGAGATATTGAATTTTGTCATATATTAGTATTTCATAGGTAAGAATCATTTCTCTAATTTTTTTTGGGGGGGGCCAAGGCTGGGTTTGAACCTGCCACCTCCAGCATATGGGGCTGGCACCCTACTCCTTTGAACCACAGGTACCACCCCATTTCTCTAATTTTTTAGGAAAAAAATATCTCTATACCATAATGTATTGTTAATTGGAAATGACTCAGAAACTTAATGAGTGTTTTTTAATTTAACAAAACTTTAAGATTTCAAATTAAATGAAAAGTTTATAAGTATTACCTCATTTAAAATTTACTCAATTCATTTTTAGCAGTTTGTCTAGATTATTTATGATAATTGAGCTATTAGGCAAAGCTAGTTATCAATTTAAATTATTTCCCTGTTAATCATTTTTGCAGACTGTGGATATTATATATTCACCTAAGCAAGAAGCTTAAACACATGGGTATTTTCCCTAGTAACTGTGATGTTTCAGTTGTTTTCACTAAAACATAAATATTAAATTAGTCTTATTTATTAAAAAATTACACAAACGGGAGGGGAGGGAGAGGGAAGGAAGGAGGGGTGGGGGACCACGCGGTGTGACACACCTCTTGGGTGGGGACAGGACACAATTATAAGAGGGACTTCACCTAAAAAATGTAATCATTGTAACCTGGTTCTCTGTACCCTCAATGACTCCCCAACCAAAAAAAAAAAATTACACAAACACAGATCATTTTCTTTTTTCGGTTGGGTTTATAGTTTTATAACCTTTGTATTAAACCTTGACAAGTTAAATCATCGAGCAGAGGCAAGAAATAAAAGTGGCCAGTAAACCCAGGCAAAAATACATGCAGACAGTTTTGGAGATATTTTTATTTTATTAAGAATTTTTCTTTCTTTAAGCCCAGTTTATTTATGAAAGATTTACTACTTTCACGTGAACTTGAAAAGCATCTGTTTACTTAATTTGTGAGTGTGCCTTTATAAGTCACTGCGTTGCCATGTACACATAACACATAATACATGTATGTACATACACATGAACACATTAAAACACACACCACACTTACAAAGATCTAATAGTTCTTACCTTCACATTCCAGTCATGAGATAACAATATAAACTCGCCAGTTTGCAAAAAATGGTTCAATCCAAATTGTTTCAGACAAAATTGGAACTTGATCACATGGCTGGACTTCTGTTTTCCCAATAGGTGACATAATGAAAGCTATGGACCAAAGTTTTGGATAAAGCAGCTTCCTTGGCATTTTGAGTTTAAAATAATGCTTTTACTCTCTTTGTTTCTTTGGTTTTAAATGAGTTTTCGATGTTTACCTTGTAGTTCGATCTGGCCGCTTCAAATAACTTTGAGTTAGTGATACCATATGAGTGACAGAGGTGAGTTTTATCTCAACATGAGTTACTTACCAATTGTAGAGCCAAAGTAAGCAGAAAAGAAAATAGATAGCTTAACAGATCCCACAATCTATAAAGGCAGAGCGATCATTTGAACTCTGAATTTTTCTTGCTGTACAGAAAGAGAAAATGGATCAGGCCAAGATTTACCCTAAGATTGGACCCACGTCTATTGATTCTTTTTATCACAAAGACAATATTCAGGAGTACACACCTGAACACAAAAGCTATAAAATTTGTCACAGCCCTCTCTTCCCTACAAAGTGTGACAAAGGGAAGCAAAGTAATAAGAGGTTTTTAAAAATGTATGGAACTGAGAGGCAGGGTACCAGAAAGTTTCTCCACTAGAGGCCAGGGGGGAGGTGCAACCCGTCCTGCTGTCGGCTGGGGTGATCAGTCCCAGGGAGTCAATCATGTCAATCTGTCCCACCCAGATGTTTATTAAGGTGACTGAAGCCGTAAAATCAGGAGTTGGCAGTATCAGTGCATTCCTCATGGATGTCCTTTAAGGAAACTCTGAAAAGAAAAACCAGGAGAAAGTGAGGAAAAGAAAAGGGGCACTAGAAGGAACAAAAGCAGGAAGGAAGGGAAAGGAAAACCTTGTCTGTGGGGAAGTGAGGAGCCCGGGAGCCTGGGAGCGAGGCCAGAGGCCAGCTCACCAGTCACCATGACTCTGAATCAAAGGTTCAGGTGGCTGCTTATTAGGTATGAGGGGACCCTGTCTGGCAGTCCAGTCCCCTCAACCCCTAAGGGGAAGGGAAATGTTCCTCCCATACTGTGGTTCTTTCTAGGGTGCCACAAAATGTGTTACCAACCATGGCTTCTTAGGCTCTCTGTGTAACGGAAATTATCAAGAGGCCAAACAAGTTTTCCCAGACAAGCCTTTGTTGGGGCTTATGCTCCAGTAGGAGGGAGTCAGCAGAGGAAGGACGACTCCTGGCTGGCTCCCTAAGGGGGTTTCAGGGAGAGTGTAAAATAGGCTTAGGTGGGAAAGGGGCGATGTGTGCCCATGAAGAAGTGGAGATTTTCTTATGTAGTTCTATTCTATTACATACTTCTTCATGTACTGTATGTCTCATTGTCATGTTAAACCTCTAACAGAGGATCTTAGGTGTGCCTTGAAAAATTTTAAAGATCATTAATTAAATTATTTTTGAAAGAAGTGCAAAAACAGTATGTCTATTCTTTTTTTTTTTTTTTGATCAAAATAATTTAAGTATGTAGCGGAAGTTTAACTATAGGTTCAAGTGTGCCGTAAGATAAAAAAGGTTGAAAACACCGCTCTAACATGAACATGATTTTTAGCATTCAAATGAATTATAATGAGTCCAAAGTCAAGGTAGTGTCAATGCGCGGGTCTACTCTGGCTTGAGGCAGTTAGATCCGGATAGGTCTGGTTTCTTTACAGCCTTATCAGCTTGTTTCAGGGTCTTGAAAAACATTACTCACAAGACAGATCGTTTATTTAGCCCTTCCCTTATATGGGCATGGGCTGAATTCCGGAGGTTGGGAAACTATTTGTTTTATCTCTTTGTAGTTAATTAGGTTTACTTATGCTGACTTTCATGGTTAGGGGTGAGGGGTCTGAGTTTTATCCCTATGTGGTCTTGGACTCCTTTCCTAAAAAAGGAAATTACATCCAACTTAGCATGCAATTTCCAAAAGGTTTACAAAATGTCCACACATGTATGCAGACCCTCTAGAATTGTGCTGCCTGGTATGATAGCTGATAGCCCCATGTGGCCGTTTAAGTCAAAATTAATTAGAATTAAATACTCATCTCCTAACCACATTTCAAATGCAAAATAGCCACCATTGCAGAAAGCTGTACCGGAAGGCTTTGCTTTAGAATTCCATAGACCACAGACAAAGAATACCTTCCCTCCTATAGATGTGCTGACCTGAGATCCCACCGCCAGGCTGCTATCGGCAGTGGGCTTCTATATCTGATACATGAAAGCCACAAAGGAAATAGATGAGCAATCGCCATGAAAGTCCATCTACCTTTAAAATCACCCTTAGAAGCCTTCACCCAAAGGGACCTCAGCTGGAGTCATGCTTTGCAAGGGTAGCAAACAATCAATCCCTCATTCTTTTCATCATGGAATAGGTGTAATTTTTCTAGCACCACCATGACTTCCCCTCCTCTTTCCTCCTGTCCAAGACGTGCAAGTGACTCTCCTATGAAAATACACTGCAATAGGGAGACCCTCAGGAATTTTCTCTGCATTCGTGAAGAAGGATATTTCTCAAGTTCATGCTGAGTGCTGGGTATTGTTCTAACCATTCTACATATATTAGCATATATTAGTTCATTTAACTCTCACCCAAGGTCAAAATCTGGGTACTGGTATTATCCCCAGGATACAAATGAGGGAACTGAGGTTTGAGGCTTAAGGGGATCAAAGAATTTGACTAAGGTCACTTGGTCAATGCCAGAGGGAAATGATGATGAGATTAAAATCTATACATATTCTCCTGTGATTTGAATTTCTATAAATATCAAAATGTTCTTAGTGCCATCTCTGAGGTCACAAAGGCAGTCACATACATGTCTCCACAGGTCTCAATACCTGTACCTGCTGTGTTCCATGGGTCCTCTTTCTGTGCATTTGCTTAGACAACTCCTGTACCTGCTCTCTTCTCTGGAGGGGATTCAAGGAAATAGAAATGCTTATGACTCTTTTTCCACCCATTCGACCAAAATTGACACTCTGTCCCCATATCACCTTTACCATGAAGGTAGGCTGACTTAAGAGGCAGCTGATGTAGGTGTAGGTGATAACCTGTCAGCTCTGTGACCCTGACACCCAGTGCTCCTATCTGTTATATAAAGGTAATCAGAGCATCTCCTTCACAGTATCTTCTGTGTGGACTCAATTGTGTGGAAAGTGAATAGCAGTGTGCCTTGTTGGTTTGTCCAGAGGCAAAGGGGAAATTCAATGAGAGAATGAAGGTGCTGGGAGAGGGGAGCTGGGTTTAGGAGAGTCAGGGAAGTGAGAAAGTCCAAAGGGTTGGTCAGTGTCAATAGGGGGAGGCTGCCTGTGTCTGCTAGCTGGCAGTTGTGCAAGTCAGTGTTATGTCCTTCCACCGAGACAGACAGACTGAGGCCCTTTCTTCCTGATGACTACCTTTTATCGTCATAACAGTCAGGTCCTTGAGAAAGACATGCCTGAGTTATAGGAGATCCAAGGGCACAGGGGAAGGAGTCACAACTGTAAGCCCTTATTAGGAAATGCTCTGAGAAGGATTTTCAGGGCCTCTAGTTTGTGTTGGATGGAATAAACAGAAACTTCTCTTTGGAGAATCTGAACTTTCCCAGGTAGGTATTTTAAGGGGATTTAAGGTCATCCTAGGTGTGTGGCCTTGATCATTTATAAATGATGTTAGTGTTTAAGTGTTTTAATGCTGAGGGAGGGGGGAGGATGCAGTTGGTTATTTGTGCTAAGAGCCTGCAGTTTCCATAGGCAAAGGCTGAAACTTAGTTGAGAAGAGGGCTCAGGGGAGTCTGGTTAGAGTTGAGACAAGGATAGAATCTTTATCATTTCCAGCTGCTGGTTGGCTCCATGCCAGACTTCCCCCAAAGTGTGCAGTGTAGAGTGTGGCATTGTTCTGGCTTCCACAGGGAGGCGGTGTGGCTGCCACAGTTAGTGTTGACTGTGGGGTTAGCTGAAAGGCAGCTTTCACTTCCTAGCTCTGCTTCCTGAGTGCTAAGGCACTTTGAGCAAAGGACTCTCCCTCAGCCCCAGTTTCCCTGTTGGAAAAACTGCAGGGGTAAAAGTGCCTTCTGGGGTTGTTAGAGAGGTTAAAGGGAGAGCAGCATGTACGAGTTGGTCACACTGCTGGCACACAGTGCTTGAGACTGTGAGCTGTTATGTTAGGGACCACAGTCAAGTCTCTGCAGAGTTGGGTCTCAGTTAAATGGGAACTGCAAAAATGGTTTGGCACTGAGCCTTGAGGTCATTGCCCCCAGGGTCACCCAAGTTAGCTTATCTAGTCAGGAGGAATAGGAGCATCTGGAGAAGGTGGGGGAGGATCTGAAGGCCTATGTGGGACACGTGTTTCCTGAAATGGGACCCTCCCCACACCCTCCACATAGTCACATGCGCACATTCACTCATGGACATGGCATCAAAATACCTAGAGTTCAAACCATTCCTCTGTTTTCTTCAGTACAAAGAGACAGACTGGTTTTTTGTGGAAAGTTTGCCTTGAGACTCCTGTAATAATTTTCCTTTTTAATTGGTCATTGCTGTGAGAATAAGTGATGGCGGAGGGAAATATCTCCATATTGGTTGAATTAAATTTGTTATATTTATAAAATGAGAACATCTTAATCTAATAAAGAAAAGGCTTTACATTAGGCTAAAAGAGGTAACACTTTAGCTATTTGCTGTATTTCTCTATCATTACCTATTTATATGTAGTTACCTATCTAGGTGATTCTGTTTTAACCAGGTCATCTTTATTATTTGAATTAGTTCCACTGCCTTTAATGTAATTCATAATATATTCAATTTTAAAATATACTACTTTATTACTTTTTAAAAATTTGACCTTTACAGATGGCACCTGTGGCTCAGTGGGTAGGGCGCTGGCCCCATATGCTGACGGTGGCAGGTTCGAACCCAGCCCTGGTGAAACTGCAACAAAAAAATAGCTGGGCGTTGTGGCAGACACCTGTAGTCCCAGCTACTCAGGAGGCTGAGGCAAAAGAATCACCTAAACCCAGGAGTTGGAGGTTGCTGTGAACTGTGACGTCACAGCACTCTACCAAGGGCGATAAAGTGAGACTCTTTCTCTTAAAAAAAAATGTCCTTTACATTCTATATTCAAAATTCTTTTCTTCTTGACACTTTTTGTAAATTATCAATTTATTGTTCCATTTTCCTTTTCAGTTAATTTATTATTAATATGTTCTCATTTTTTAGTTTAGAGTTTACCCTAGGTATTACGAAATGCATATTTTATTTATTTAAGGCCAATATAAATTTGTCCTTTATTCATGTTTTCAAAAATAAGAGTTCATAAAAATATTTTCTTAGGTTCGGCGCTTGTGGCTCAAGCGGCTAAGGCCACATACACCTAAGGTGGCGGGTTCGAATCCAGCCCGGACCCGCCAAACAACAATAATGGCTGCAACCAAAAAATAGCTGGGCGTTGTGGTGGGTGCCTGTGTTCCCAGTGACTTGGGAGGCTGAGGCAGGAGACTCGCTTGAGCCCAGGAGTTGGAGGTTGCTGTGAGCAGTGAAGCCATGGCACTCTACCCAGGGGGACAGCTTGAGGCTCTGTCTCAAAAAATATATATATATATTTTCTTAGATCACCAATCATGGGCTGGGAACAGAAGTGCTTTTGGAAAAGCCTGTGCTTTAGGCGACAGCATGAAAGTCACTGAGTTTCCAACTGGAGCCTGTGAATACCGAGAGAAGCCCTGGCCCTGGGCTGCATTAGCTGCTAGGCCTCAGCTCTAAAGGAGACCCCCAAGTCATAAAGGAGAGGGGCAAGGAGCACTTACCAGGCAGCTGGGAAGAAAGGGGGCTTTACAATTGCCTCTCTGACACCAACAAAAGGCGGGCACAGCTACTAAGAAGCGAGAATTCAAGTCAAGGTCCTTGTATCAGGGTGAAAGACCCCAGAAATGGAGGTTTGCCTTTATCTGGTGAGTAGAACCCAAGAAACTTTTAATCTTAACATTTCTGTGGATTACCATGCATTTGAAAGAGATAGAGAGGTTCCCATTCCCCAGTTTGCAACATCTTGCAAAACTAAAGCACACTGTCACAAGCAGGATAGTGACATAAATACAGTCCAGATACAGAGCAACCCATCACCACTGGGAACCCTCCTGTTGCTTTTTCACAGCGTTGCCTGTATCCTATCCCCTGCCGCTCTCCTGCCCATTCCTCACTGCTGTCACCCATTTACCTGTGCTCCATTTCTATAATTCTCTCATTTCAAGAATGTCTCATAAATGCATTTTTAAAATATGTAACTTTCTGGGACTGGCTTTTTTTTTCTTACTAAGCATCATTCTCCAGAGAGTCATCCAAGATCTTCTGTGTGGCAATATCCACTTCTTTCACCATTGAGTAGTACTCTGTGGTGTGGAGAAACCCTTTTTGAACCGTTCACCCAGTGAGGACATATCAGTTGTTTGCAGCTTTGGGTTATGACCAATAAGCTGAATGAACATCCAAGTGCTTCTTGAATTATTTTTTGATGGATGCTTTAGAATCCTTGTCAGGTAATTCTGACATCTATTTCAGAATTGATTGTTCTGAAAGTTGTTGATTATCTTTTCTCATTCAACTTGTGACTTCCCTGGTCTTTTATATGAGGGATGATTCTCCATTGTATCTTGGATATTTGGGGTCTCATGTTGAAAGACACTGGATACTATTTAAAATTTTAATTTTGGCAGATGGTCCTCTTATTTGGATCTATCACACAGGCCATGCCGTATTGTTGTGGATTGTGGTTCTAATGACAGTATAATTTTCAGAGCTGTGTGGTGCCACTTTGCTGTGCTTGGTTTATGTTATGTGCTGGGCCTTCCCCTGGTTTGTGCAGATTCGTCTTGAGGGAGTAGAAGGAACTTCTCCAGGGCAGGCCCCTCTGTGATGCTAGGTGGTGGCATGGATTCTGCTGCCTTTGGAGAGGGGAATGCTTCCAGTGTTGGGGTCTTCTGGACACAGGGTGCCCTGACCAATGCGGGTGGGAACCATTTCCCCAGCCTGATACTTGCAGCCCGATTCAGCAACAAAGTGTCTCTGTCAGGAGAGCACAGTTCCTGGAGCTGCAGAGAAGCAGACAGAGTCCTGGGCCAGGCACTGGGCGGTGATGGACTTCCCCTTTCTGCTGCCCTTTGGCCTCTTGGTGTCTTTGTGTGGGAAGGGCAATCTCGTCCCTGGTGGGAAAGGGAAAGTCTTCCCAGGCTGGGAGCTTACTGTGGTGGTTATCTCCTTTGCTAGTGTCCCTAGTTGGAAGATAACCCTGGGGGGCATGGGACTGACAGGAGGTGGAAAGTGAGGAGGTCCTTTTCTGTAGTGGGAGGGGACATACATGCTTGGAGGCTTGGGGCTCAATAGAGCTGCAGGAAAGGACTGCAGCAGGTCCCTTGCTATGACCCCATGTTTTTTTTTGTTGTTGTTGTTTTGTTTTTTCCCAAAGTCTCACTCTGTCGCTGTGGGTAGAGTGTCATGGCAATCTCAAATTCCTGGGCTCAAGTGATCTTCCTGCCTTAGCCTCCTCAGTATCTGGGA
>NW_003852647.1:80944-83244 GCF_000181295.1 Otolemur garnettii | reverse complement strand
CACAACGCCCGGCTATTTTTTGGTTGCAGCCGTCATTGTTGTTTGGCGGGTCCGGGCTGGGGATTCGAACCCATCACCTTAGGTGTACGTGGCTGGCGCCTTAGCCGGTTGAGCTATAGGCGCCGAGCCTGCACATCACTTTCACTGGGTGATAAGTATGGGAAGTGGTTCAGAGCACACTTTGGGGTGACCTGAACTGGTATTTAAGTCTGTTGGCTCTAGGTGGATAGAGGACTTCATTATATCTCTTCTTAACACAGCGTATCAATAGGACTTTTGAATTTTAACCTTATTTTTCTTTCAATTCCAAATCTTTTGGCTATGGATAGGACATAAATGCTGATGTCTGTCCCTTGGAGGACATAGTACCCCTGTAGAGCTGTGGAAAGGGGTGCAAGAGCTGAGCTGGGCACAGGTAGGCTGTGCACTACACACCTCCGGTGGCCCACATGAAATGGCAAATGGATCTATTTTAATGGCAGAGTGCACAACCTATGTAACTGTGCTGTGGGCAGTGACCCTGAAGAGGGGTTTGGAAAAGAAGGGGAGAGGATAGGGACAGGAAATGTGAAGGGCCGGGAATCCCAGAGCAGAAGGGCACCCGGCCTCACGTCCTATCTGGGGCTCCGAGAGGGAGATCTGCCCTAAGTGCTCCACACCAACAGGGGGAGGCCAGAGGAGGTTAGAAGTGACAGCCTTGCATTTTGGGAAGAGAGGCCCTGAGACGCTGCTCTCGGTTTCTCCATGGCTCATTTGCAGTATGGATGAGTTCCAGCTGCAGGCCCCAAAAAGGGACTCCATAAAGGTGCTGGGTGGGCTGGTCACCAAGATAAGGCCTTGGATTTGGAAGACGATAGTGCAAATGTGCAGCTCTCCAGCAGGCCATGCTGGAGATACCAGAGACACCAGGTTCAGATGGTGGTGTGTGTCAAGGGTCAGGAAGGGTCTGGTATATCCACCGAAGGTGCAGGGTAATGGCAAATAGCCAAACACCCAAACACCAGGAAAGATGAGAGGGTGGAGGGGACAGGCCCATCTTCTTCTCTGCAGGCATCTGTGGGCAGATAACCACTTTGGGAGGAGGATGAGGGGACGAAGGGTGAGAGGTAGAAGAGAGAGGAGTAGGGGGGCACTCAGGAAAAAAAGTGAGGGGGCCAGAAGGGTTGATCTGTCCAAAGAGGCAGAGTTTGGTGATTTCTTTCATTAGTAGAAATGAGAGGTTAGGAATGGGTGGGGCTAGTTGTGGGATAGTCACATTTCTGAGCAGCTCAGTTGTTACTTGAAATTACAAATCTGCTAGAACATTCACTGAATTTCCAAGTGGTGTCCAAATACTGCCAGTCCACTGAGACATTTTTCTTACTCTGTAGCTGAATTTCACGGAACAGTACTTTCACAACACCTAATCAGCTGCAGGAGTGAGTGCTCCCCAGACCAAAAAATAAATTAAGATGACATGAGCTAAGTAAAAGAAATGTGGATTTGTGATTGTAGGGCTCCCTGGAGTCTTTGGTACTGATGTCCCCAGGGGTACAGAGCCCTCCTGCTGCCCCAGATGCCCAAAGTCCTTTTTACCCCAGACCTCAGGGACAAGTCTGAGCCTAGCTGTCCTATGCAGAAATCTGGAGACAGAAGGAACCACAGAACAGGAAAGGGAAGGGTCATTCTCAGACGGAGGAACAGGTTCGTTTGTGACCCCTTTCTACAGAGGTGCCTGACCCCACCTGGAATAACAGCTGCTTCTCCCTTAGCTCTTGTGTCCTTGTCCCTCCCAGTCCTGCTCTCTGTGGGCACTAAGGCTTGAGGGACCCTTCTTGCTTCTCATGTCTGTCTCACATGACAGTAGGTCCTCCACCTCTCAGAGCTTTTCCACCTTGAAACCTTGAAATAGCATCGCCCTTCCTCTCTGCTTACTTTTCCCACCAACCTAGTGGGAAATGGGCCTATCCTCTCCCTCTCCTTTCCTATCCCTCCCATCTCCTTAAGTCTCTGAGCCTGGAGCTGACATGCCCAGCTGACTGACATGAGCATCTGAGGAGTGAATGCCACTGCTATTTGTGGGTCCTCCATCACACTGGACTTCTCAGATCATTTGATGACTGCTTGTAATTCACTCTGCATTTAGGATCGCAGTCTTTCCCCCTCACGAGTCCACTTATCTCTCTAAGGAACCCCTTCTCCATTGGCTGCAATCTGCATGTGGGACTTGAGTCCTTAAGACTTTGTTGGCTCGGCGCCTGTGGCTCAAGTGGCTAAGGTGCCAGCCACATACATCTAAGGTGGCGGGTTCGAATCCAGCC
>NW_003852647.1:78095-79669 GCF_000181295.1 Otolemur garnettii | reverse complement strand
CTGGGCTCAAGCGAGTCTCCTGCCTCAGCCTCCCAAGTAGCTGGGACCACAGGCGCCCACCACAACGCCCGGCTATTTTTTGGTTGCAGCCATCATTGTTTGGCGGGTCCGGGCTGGGGATTTGAACCCGCCACCTTAGGTGTACGTGGCTGGCGCCCTAGCCGGTTGAGCTATAGGCGCCGAGCCTCCTAACTTGTTTTTAGAGAGATGGGGTCTCACTCTTTGCCCAGGCTGAAGTACAGTGATCATTGCTCACTGCAGCCTCAAACTTCTAGATTCAAGAAATCCTCCTCCATCAGCCTCCTATGTAGCTAGGACTACAGGCACATGCCACCACACTTAGTTAATTTATTTTTATTTATTTTTTGTAGAGACAGAGGTCTCACCATGTTGCCCAGGCTGATCCACTCCTGCCCTTAAGCAACCCCCCCTCCTAGGCCTCCCTAAGTGCTGGGATGACAGGCACTGCACCCAACCCCTAAACTCTATTTTCTATATTTTCACACTTGTCCTTGATATCTCTTTCCTTCCGCATGCTTTATGTTTAGTTTGTTATTATAGTTTCTGTGAAGTTTTATATTATTTTGAATTGATAAGTAATAATATATATTTATTTGGTACAACATTTTGTTTCAATATATGTATACATCCTGTAATGATCAAATCCGGGTCATCATCATATCCATCTCTTTAAACATTTACCATTTGTTTATGGTGACAACATTCAAAATCTTCTCTTCCACATTCACCCTACTGTGAAACAGAACACCGGGTCTTATTCCTCTTATCCAACTGTAAATTTCTACCTGTTGATCAACCTCTCCTTATTACTTCTGGCTTCTCCTCTCCCCAGTCTCTGGTAACAACTTTCTGCTCTCTACTTGTCTGAGATGAACTTTTTTTTTTAGATTCCACACATGAGTGAGATCATTGAGCATTTTCCTCTCTTTGGCTTATTTCACTCAGTATAAAGTCCTGTAGATGCACCCCCTGCTTTTGCAAAAACACAATTTTGATTTTTTATGTCAGAATAGACTTTCACTGCCTACATACAACACATTTACTTTATCTGTTTATCCATGGATGGACACTTAGCTTAATTCCATTATCTTGGCTACTGTGACTAGTGCTGCAATAAACATGGGAGTGCAGATACCACTTCCACATCCTAATTTCATTCCCTTTAAATATATACCCAGTGATGGGATTGCTGGATTATATGGGAGTCCTATTTTTAATTTTTTGGAAAACCTCCATATTGTTTTCCATAATGACTATACATATTTACATTCTCACACTGAGTGCAAGGATTTCCTTTACTCCACATCCTTGCAAGCATTTATTATCTTTTGTCTTTTTATACTAGCCATTCTGATTGGAATAAGGATATCCCATTGCTTGCTATTTTTATTTGCATTTTTCTAGTAATTAGTGATGTTCTCCATTGTTTTCATGTATCTCTTGGCCATTATATCTTTTCTTTTAATAACTGACTATTCAGGCTTGGAGCCTGTGGCTCAAGTGGCTAAGGCGCCAGCCACATACACCTAGGGTGGTGGGTTCGAATCCAGCCC
>NW_003852647.1:75011-77920 GCF_000181295.1 Otolemur garnettii | reverse complement strand
AAAAAAAAAAAAAATAACTGACTATTCAAAACTTTTGGCCATTTAAAAAATCAGATCATTGTTATTACTACTATTTGCTATGGAGTTCAGTTTCTTACGTATTTTAGATATTAGTACCTTGTCCAATGTACAGTTTGCAAATATTTTCTCCCGTTCTGTAGATTTTCTCTTCACTTAGTTGATTGTTTCTTCTGTTGTACAGAAGCCTCTTAGTTTGATGTAATCCCACTGTCTATTTTTGCTTTCGTTGCTTGTGCTTTGGAGGTCTTATTTAAAAAATCCTTGTGCAGACCAATATCATCAAGCAATTTCCCTATGTTTTCTTCCAGTCGTTTCATAGTTTTGGGTCTTACAGTTAAGTCTTTAATCCAATTTTAGTTTACTTTTTGCTGAGATGTTGAGATACAGGGGTTTCGTTTCCTTCCTCTGCATGTGGACATACAACTTTCCCAGTGCCATGTATTGAAAACACTGTCATTTACCTGCTATGAGTTCCTGGCCTTCTTGTTAAAAATCAGTTGATTGTAGATATGTGGATTTATTTCTGGGCCGTCTCTTCCATTCTATTGGTCCATATGTCTTTTTTACATCACCACCATGCTGCTTTGGTTACTATCAGTTTCTGGTATATTCAATTTATCCTTATACTAAAAAGAGCCATCAGAGATAGAAGAAATACTGCTGCTCAGATTGAAGCTTGCTAGAAGAGAAAATTGTGAAGATTCTCTGGAACATTTATATTTAATTTAATGTAATTGCTGAAAGAAATGAAGTCACTCTTACTTCATGTCTTCTAGCTATGTTATTACTCATTTCTTTTTACTGTTGTACTGATTTTGTACTTATTTGCTTTCCATTGATTTGTTTCCCATTTTCTTCTGCATAACTTCTATAGATATTTTCATTATGTACACCTTGATAAAATGAAGAATACACACACATAATAAATATCCATTTATATACACGAGAGAGACTTATTACAGGAATTGGCTCACACAATTATTATTATTTTTTTTTGAAACAGAGCCTCAAGCTGTCGCCCTGGGTAGAGTGCTGTAGCATCACAGCTCACAGCAACCTCCAACTCCTGGGCTCAAGCGAGTCTCCTGCCTCTGCCTCCCAAGTAGCTGGGACCACAGGCACCTGCCACAACGCCTGGCTGTTTTTTTTTTTTTGGTTGCAGCCATCATTGTTGTTTGGCGGGCCCGGGCTGGATTCAAACCCGCCACCTTAGGTGTATGTGGCTGGCACCTTAGCCACTTGAGCCACAGATGCCGAGCCGGGTCACATAATCATTGGGGGCAAGAAGTCTCAGAAGCTGCCATCTGCAAACTGGAGAATTAGAAAAGCCTGTGATATAATTTGGTCCAGTCCAAAGGCCTCAGATTGAGGGGAGCCAATAGTGTAACTTCTAGTCAAAGTCCAAGGCCTGAGACTGGCTGGGCTGCTGGTATAAGTCCCGGAGTCCAAAAGCCTGAGAACCAGGAGCTTTGATGCTTGAGGGCAGAAGATAGATGCCTCAAGAAGGGAGAGCTGATTCACTCTTCTTGCTTTTTTGTTTTATTTGAGCCCTCAACGAATTGGATGATCCCCACCCCTACTGGTAAAGATAATTTTCCTTACTCAGTCTACCAATTCAAATGCTAATCTCTTCTGGAAACACCTTCACAGACATGCCCAGAATCCATGTTTTCCAGTTCTCAGGCCATTCCTTAGCCCAGTGAAGATGATACATAAAATTAACCATTACATAGTAAGAATATTTGTGTTATTGCCTTTGTCTGGTAATTCTAATATTTGAATTCTTGGGTGGTTTGTTTCCGTGGCATGCTGTTTCTGCTGGTTTTCAACGATAGTCTTGTTATTTCCTTGCATAGGTATCATTGCACTTCTGCTGTCTGTAGTGTTTAGAAATATGTTAGTAAGAATAATTTGAGCCCTAGAATGAAAGTATCTTACTCCAGAGAGGATTTTCATTTTGCTTATTCCAGATGCCTGATGTCATTATTAGATGGGGTCCAAGAAGACCAAGTGCAAAACTTCATGTCTACTACACAACCCAGGATGTTTGAAACTAAGTTATAATTCTACCCACTATTAAGCCCATTTCTATTCCTAGAGACTGTTGTGTGTTAATAACTTCCGGGCCTACCCTGCTGCTGATGGGGTTAGAATTTCTCTGTTGTTTAGCTCTGGTTTCTTCCACCTTGTCAAATATAGACATCAAAACTCACGAGGATAATGTTTTCCCTCAAGAGAAAAGTTACTTTCATGCTCCCTCTCCTACTTAGACCTTGTTTTCCTTTCTATTTTTAAAATTCAAAATGATACCAAGTAAACTTTTAAATGTACAGAAAAGCTAAAAGAATAGTATCATGAAAACCCAAATATCCACCACATAGATTCAGATTATTATTAACATATAGTGATGAACATTGTGAAGACCCTTTTCTTCTTTTTCTTTCTTTGTTACTAATGTTTTCTATTTATTCATTAATAAAAAGTGCATAGTACAAGCCCTTTATCCCAATCCAAGTACTCAGTAAAAGATTAACAATAAACCCTGGATGGCACAGACATGATTTGTTTGGCATGATTTAAAAAACAGCAGTTATCATTTAGTATATCACATGACCACTTTTGCTTTTAACAAAATCATCATCAGCCCTGGTGACAAATACATAATGATTTTTCATTTTGAAATATCATAAGACTGAACTTACTATTACAACAACAAAAATTTAACCCATTAGCTATAAACTGTATTTATCCTTCTTCAGGTTGCTGTTTTGTGTCCTTAAACTGAGCTGGTCGAATTTGAGCGCGTAATCATTTTGGGTGACAGACGTTCATTTAAAGTGATAGACTTCCAAGATACCTTTGAAAAAAAATTTTTTTTTTTTTTTTTT
>NW_003852647.1:67235-74693 GCF_000181295.1 Otolemur garnettii | reverse complement strand
AACCCGCCACCTTAGGTGTATGTGGCTGGCGCCTTAGCCGCTTGAGCCACAGGCGCCGAGCCACCTTTGAAAATTTAAGATATTAGTAATTCCAGAAAAGTTATTACATCACATCCCACAAAGACACTAAAAGTAACCATGGAATAGCTGTATTCAATATGTAATTCAGAAAACTCTCTGCAAGGTATAGTGCTTAGAAGTGCTTAGATAGATAACGTGCTAAACATTTACAGGGTTAACCTCCTTTTGCATATGGAAAGCAAAATCAAAAAACAAAAGCCCATTATCATTTTGCATAAAAGAACACATTAAATAACTCTAAAACAAAATAAACTCTTAATAGCATTTGTGGAATATCTAAGAGCCCAAAGTGTTGAAAATGTAAGCTTTTTTTTCTTTTCTCCGCATTATTTGTTTTTTAACTTGTAGCCACAGTTTGGGTGGATATTTACAAGCCATGTAATGATTTCAGAGTGTACTCAATAAAAAGGCCACATGTACAAACTTTAAAAATTAAGCAGAATAAATAGAAATTACTAGTTAGGTTAACAAGAATACTTTATGTGCTGTACACTGTCTCAGGAATGAAGAGTAATTTTACAAGCAAAAAACCCCCCAAGACTAAATACTTCGCTAAGAACATCTGTTACTAACTAAATAGATGGTTCATATATGGAAAGGCACATATTTGCCAATTGAGTGTATGTGACAGAAAGAACTAGTAATAAGAATTCAGATGCTCAAGTGTCTAATACTAGACATTCTGTATCCTTGTTTTGGCTACTTCTTCAACCAAAGCCATTCTCATTTTTTTGCGGGCCACAGGTTCAACGACTACATCAGTATCTGCCAGGGATTGGCTTTCTAGCAGCTCATAACAACAGATTGTTAGGATACAAGGGCAAGCCTTCAAAGTTCAAGAAGCAAGGGTAGAAAAAGGAATGCTATAAGGGATTTAGCTCCATCTTATGGCATTGTGGAGTTTTCTGCTTTCAATACTTTACCAGACATAGAGCTAGGATGCCTTTCAATAGGCTTCAGCAAACAAACAAACAAACAAACAAAAAACCCCAAACCCCCCCAAAAACCTTTACTCTGTGGTATGTGCTTATGCAGGATTTAACTTACCTGTGTTATACAACCCTTCTATTAGCAGAAGTAATAATTAAGAGTTGTTTATATTATTTCAAGACGTTTAGCACAAAGCCAAGGAGAAATTCAAGTGGTCAGTAATGGAATATCTAATGAAATGATGCCTTAGCAATGTTTGTGGCCTAGAATGTGATCACATAATAAAGAGAAAATATGGCCTATGAGTGTCACACAATTGCATCAGAGGCTGTTAAACAGTACAATGACACTAGGAAGTTTATTTAATTTATACAAGTAATTTATCAGATCTATACAGTGAAAATCTAGGCTCACCTAAGGGAAAAGAAGATCCTTACATTGCTAGCAAAATATCATCTAGTTGGGTGGCACCTGTGGCTCAAAGGAGTAGGGCACTGGCCCCATATGCCAGCAGGTTCAAACCCAGCATATGGTGGCAGGTTCAAACCCGGCCCCGGCCAAAAACTGCAAAAAAAAAAAAAAAAAAATCGTCTAGTTCCCCAAAATCATTTGCAATCACTTGGTAGGAAAAAATTCCATAACCACATAGGTCATGTAGATTTTTAAATGCTATTTGCATTCACTTTTAAAAATTTTCAGATTAATATGAGGATATAAATGTTAAGGTTACAATGTTGGCATTTGTTAGGTGAGTTCCCTGTTGTAGTTGTGTCCCGCACCCAGGAGGTGTGTCATATACCCTTACATTGTGCCCATAAGGTGGGACCACACCATCACTTTTTTCAAAATGAGCAAAACAGTGCAACTTTTAACTTTTTTATACATTTGAAAATGTCACTTACATTAATGTTCCTTCCTATCCCAATCCATCCCATACCAAACAGGAATGAGATAAGGGGTGAGAAAAAGATCCTTGATTGTTCCACATATTCCTCATTTTCCCTTGGAATAAACGGAGACTTTACTAAAAATTTTTATAAGTCAGAAGCATAACAAAAGCCTCCAAGTTTTTCTTCAAATAAAAAAAACGAAGTAAACAGGCATCCAAATGTCAGTAACCTAACAGGCCCTGAGATAGCCTTAAGACAGGGAAGTGTTAGAGCAGAAAAGAAGATTCCCAAGAGGCACTCATTTTAAAAATAAATTATAGCTTAAATTATTACTGTATAGATTATACTGGACAAAGGCAGAAAGAATTAATTTTTCCTCCTCTCATAAACCGTGTTAGCCTAGTGCACAGTGGCTTACAGTTGACAGATAATGGGCTGTAAATCATCCACCATATTGACCAATCATGTTTATTCCAAGTTTTTCATTTCATTAGTCATTTTTAATAGAAGTAGAAAAATTGGTAAACAGCCATTTCATTTCTTCTTTCCACCTATTCTCGCCACATGGGCCAGTTATCATAGATGATACAGATTTTAACTGTAAATTTGTAAAATATTCTAAGAGCTACCACAGTCCCAAGAAAACTGCCATCCACAAAGAAACTCCAAAGTAAAGGTAAGTGTAGTGTGGTTCTAATTTTCTTTCATACAATCTCAGATAACTCCAAATAACTTTATAAACACCTTATTTTAAAAAGCAATTTTAAAACCTATCAAAACCATTTAAATATTTAAATGCAGAGCTCTCAAATGTCCTTCAATCAGGCCAGAAATCATTACAAAAAAAAAATTATGAGCAGGCGGCACCTATGACACAAAGGAGTAGGGTGCCAGCCCCATATACCGGAGGTGGTGGGCTCAAACCCGGCCCTGGCCAAAAACTGCAAAAAAAAAAAGAAAAAATTATAAGCACAGTTACAAACAGAATGAGTGGAATGTTTAAGTTTAGGATAACCAAAAAAGCCCCATGTAACTTTTTAAATTATTTTTTAATTAATTAATTAATTTTGCAGTTTTTGGCCAGGGCTGGGTTTGAACCCACCACCTCTGGCATATGGGGCCAGCGCCCTACTCCTTGAGCCACAGGCACCACCCAAGCCCCATGTAAAATATAATCATTTACTCAAATATACTGTAAATAGGAATGGTTATAACACAGGAAGCAAAAATAAGCTTGCAAGTTGAATTTCTAGAAGCTTGTGACAACAAGACTATCCCATATTGCAGATGCAAAAGGAAAAAACAGTTGTAATGGGGTTAAGAGTACCCTTGTCATCTTTGTTTGTTTGGTCTTGCAAAGTATTAATTATTTTCAGTTCCAATATCACAAAGTTAGTTCTCAGGAGGAGCTGGTGGGTCTTGCCCATTATTAGCCCTGGTTGGCTTTCTTGATGGGCTGGATCCTCGTAGATTAGGAGGCCTTAGTAAGAGTAAGATCACTGCAATAATCATCCAGGGCATCACAATCTTAGTAGCACTGATGCCATCATCACCAGAGGGGCTTGGTAATTCCTAAAGGCACTGTGTCTGTACAGTAGGACAGGGCCTGCCGAAACAGACTGATCAGCCTTCTCATTGCATGTTCACTGGAGCAAACACATTCACAGGGGTCGAATCCATCTTCTACCACAATTATCCAGCTTGATTTTACTTGATTGTTTAAATACTTCTGGAGGCTAAAAGGCCAAGATCAAGGTACTGGCAGATTCAGTATCTGGAGGACCTGCTCTGTGGTTCAGGGATGGTGCCTTCTTGCTGTATCCTAACATTAAAGAGTGTGATGAACCTTTTCAAAGACATATTCCGACTTCCATAACCCTTTAACCCCCAAGTTTTCAGCATGTATTTCCTAAAAAGCAGAGCATCATCCTATATAAACACACCAAATGTGTTATCCAACACGTGAGCAGATTGAAAGCCATCACTCTTATCCTCATGAAGAGAAAAAAGATGAACAAACTGAAAATCAATGACTTTTTACAGGATCTTTAGAGAATTGTTGTCACCAGGCAAATTGCTGCTCCAATATTTGGAGAGAAAGGCAAAGAGAATTACATCGCACAAGTAGCTGAAGGACAGGAAAAGAAGCTGGCCACTGCAGATGCACATGCACACGCGCTCACACACATGCACATTAGCTTAACCCTAATCAGTCAACCAACTCCTCTCTCTGGGGTGTTTATTTCTCACTGGGGAATGTTTTTTGAGTGAAGAGAGGAAAGAGTATGATCACGTGTATCCTTCATTCAGCAGGTAACCAGTGTCAGGTTGCTAAGTGTGACACTATGCTTACAGGCACCAATGACAGAACCAGGATGCTTGGATTCAACTCCCATTTCTCCTTGGCGTGGGACCCTCAGGAAGTTGTTCAACTTCTTTTTCCTTCAGGTCCTTCAGCTAAAAATTGGCAATAATAATCCCTTGTCTTTTTGTTTTGTTTTGTTTGTTTGTTTTGAGACAGAGTCTCACTCTGTCACCCTGGGTAGAGTGCTGTGGCGCCATCATAGCTCACAGCAGCCTCAAACACTTGGGTTCAAGCTATCCTCCTGCCTCTGTCTCCCAAGTAGCTTGGACTACAGGTGCCTACCATCATGCCCGGCTAATTTTTCTATTTTTAGTAGACATGGGTCCCGCTCTTGCTCAGGCTGATCTCGAACTCCTTGGCTCAAGGGATCCACCCACCTTGGCCTCCAAGAGTGCTAGGATTACAAGCAAGAGCCACTGTGCCCAGCCAATAATCCCTGTCTTGCAAAGCTTTGAGGATAGAATCAGTTGTCACACACAATGGACTCTGAACAATGGCCATCACAGAGTATACCCTCTATAAGTCTTAGCTATCACTAACACCACAAAGAAGAGCCTTGCCATTATCATCCTTGCCCCTTCTAATGTTTTTCACGCTGATACTTGTTGAAAGGGCAGACCACACTCTCTATAATGCCTTCATGACTTACTGCTGCCCCAATCCATTCCCACAATGCCTGATGATTTCCTAAGCCCAGTGAACACTTTCAGTCCCCTGCAGTGGACAATCCTGTCCTTCTCCTTGTGGCCATCCCCTTGATGCCCCAGCACTACTCCTACTTGGTTTGGATCCTGCCCTACCCATATCCTCAACCAGATAATTGTCTTTTGTATCTCTCTTTCCTGTTCTCATTGCAGGATGGAGAGGATATATAGGTGTCAACCACAGTGCCCATGGATTACCACAGACCCTCCTAACTGGTGTCCCTGCTTCATGCTGTGGCCCCCTACATCTGTGTGCAGCCGAGCAGCTAGAGAGATCCCATGAAGGCTCCAAACCCTTCAGGGGACTTCATACATCATGTACAATAAAAGCCAAAGAAGTTACAGTGCCCTATAAGGTCCCACACAGCCTGAATTCTTATTATCTCTGTGACCATTTCCTACTATTCTCTCTCTCACTTCTGCTCTAATCATTTCGCTTTTCTTTAAGCACATTGGCCACACTCTTGCTTTACAATCTGTGCAGGGTGTTCCATGTTTCTGGATGGCTTCTCCACAAAAAGCAGCCTGGTTAACTCCAATATCTCCTTCTAGATTTTTTCAACTATTATTTCCCAATAAGGCCTACTCTGACCTTCCTATTCAAAAATGCAATCCACTCCCTTTCCCTGCTGTACTTCTCCATAGCGTTTATTACCTTCCAGCACATTATGTATTTTATTATATGTTATGTTTATTGCCTCCTTTTTCCTCCTGTTGTGAAAAAATTACCTTTACAGGGTCAAGATTCTTTTTTTTTTTTTTTTTTTGAGACAGAGCCTCAAGCTGTCCCCCTGGGTAGAGTGCCGTGGCTTTACAGCTCACAGCAACCTCCAACTCCTGGGCTCAAGCGAGTCTCCTGCCTCCGCTTCCCAAGTAGCTGGGACCACAGGCGCCCGCCACAACGCCCGGCTATTTTTTGGTTGCAGCCGTCATTGTTGTTTGGCAGGTCCGGGCTGGGGATTCGAACCCGCCACCTTAGGTGTACGTGGCTGGCGCCTTAGCCGGTTGAGCTATAGGCGCCGAGCCTACAGGGTCAAGATTCTTGACTCTTTCATTCACTAATTACAAATGTCCAGAAAAGTGTCTGGCTCATAGCTAATACCAAAAATATTTAGTAAATGAATGAATAAATGTAATATGTATAGCAGAATAACTGGCAAAAATAAGTAAGCAATGAATAAGTGGTAGTGACGATTATCAAAGAATTCTATGGTAAATCACCACTGAGCTCAAAAAGGGAGTCAATACAAAAGACATGCACTTGCCATCACTAAAACATCACGTACTCCCAGGAACCTCCCTCTTCCATACACAAAATTGATCCCCGGGCGGAGTAACTAATGACTGTCTGCTGAATGTTTTGTTTGTACAGTCCGCATGGCCGTGGAACCCCTGAGCATGCGCAGAATCCCATCCCTCAAGCCATTTTCACGAGGCCTTTCTAGAAGGTTCTGAGCCTTGATGGGAGGAGCCATGACATCTCCATCAACTACCTCCTATTGACCACCGTAGCTCACGTGATTGCCCACTGCACACTTATTGGCTGGGTGGAGGGGGCGGGGCCTGCACAAGCCTGTGCTTATAAGCGGAAGTGAGTGGGGCATCTGGGAGACGCCACGTCGGCGACGTCATTTGCGCTCGTGAGGCTGCTCACTGGCCATTGGGTCTCATCCCACAGTTTGGGGAAGAGACGCAGGAGGCGAGTTCCTGAGGGGCCACTGTGACCTTAAGGTTTCCCCACAGGAAAGGCCTGTGCTTCATCTGACACACGAGGTGCCCACGCCGGTGGTGACGACGGGACCATGTTAAGGTTTCTAGGCCGTGTTTTATCCTTCTTCCAGAGGAGGGCAGGCCGTACGCAGACCCGATGCCTGCCGCAACTGGAGGTCTCAGAAGGTACCCTTTCTGTGTCCCTTTGCCCCCCCAAGCCAGATACCTCCCCACGGAGGCTCTCGTCCTCCTTTGCAGGAGATTGTGGAGATTCAGGCAAACACTGCCTGGTGGCACGCCTCCATCTTGTGTGTTCAGGGGAGACCATTTAGAGTCCCTGAGTCCCTGAGCTAGGCTTGCGTGGACCCAAACCCCGAACTCTCATGTCTGTTCAAAGCAGGGAGGTGCTGATCGAGAAGGCTCTGAGGGCTGTACTGTCTCTGTGTTTCCACGCAAGTTCATGAGGAAACACAGAGGTAGTACAGATGCCTATTCATTTTTCTAGTAGGTCTGGAACTCCGCAACTTGAGGGAGAATTTGGTTTAGTATCACAAACGGGCATGTGTTTGAAGCCAAGGGAAAGAGTCATTATCTGTTCTCGTAGGAGGGCAGGGAACTGGTTGTGCAGACACACTGCCACGGTCAGATCCCAAAATATCTGTATTACTTGCCACATATGCTTGTGCGGAACTTAAGGAAAGAAAAGTGGATGCAGTTTCAGGGTAGCTTTAAATCTCCAGATGTGGGTTTTTTTTTTTTTTTTTTTTTTTTTTTTTTT
>NW_003852647.1:65054-66254 GCF_000181295.1 Otolemur garnettii | reverse complement strand
ATAATATAAAATATATGTTATATGTATTTATATATAACATATATAAATAATCTGTAGAACCTACTGCCCGTTAGGTTGGTGGTAATGATGAAGGGATATAATAGTGGAACTTAAGGACTCTCAATATGTAGATATGAGAATAGCTGCTAATATTTACACTCTAATTGTGTAATGCACTCACAGCTTTGGACAGTTGACATTTATTTATGTGTCTGTTAATATTCACAACCAACCTATTAGGCAGAAATTGTAATCCTTGATTAACAGGTGAAAACAGGGTCAGAGAAGTTAATAAATATGCCCACACACGGTCAGTGTAGGACTTAATTGTAATGAATATTTGTATGTGAGATTAACTAATGTGACCTTTGTTTACTTATCTCATAGATGAAATGGAGTTGAAAACCATGCAAGGAGTTGTGACAAGTTTTTTTACTGATTATGGCTTGATTAATGAGTCCATCTATTTCAGTACTGATGTTGTGACTCGCAGTATGCCTATAACAGTTGGACAAAAAGTGTCGGCAGTCATCGAAGAAGACAAAATGACTCATGCATTGAAAGCGCTCAGAGTAAGATTTGCATGAATTTGGGGATTGTCTCTTATCCTGATGGGCTTTCACTCTTCCCTCTCTTATATTAATCCAACACCTCTAATGTGACCTGTAGGTGAATGTACCACTTTTGGTACACGACATATCACTTTTCTGATGCTGTAGATTCTTCTATTCTAATATATGTAGTGATTTCTGTTTTAAAATATAAAAATTATCTTCTTGTTTTAGTACTTATACAATGTGATTTAAACTGATAATCATTAGGCTCTATATAATCATATACTTCTTTTCTTCAGGTTAAAAAATATTTTCTTTAGTATGCGTTCATAGCAGTGGAATTACTATGTCAAGCAACGTGCATTTTAAACATCCTATTTTATTTTATGTATATTTTCTCCCTTTTTCTTTTTTAAAAATTGTAATAGGTTTAGGAGTTACAAGGTGAATTTTGTTATATATATATATTCTGTTTTATATATACACACACTATAGTGAAGAAGTCTGGGCTATTACATTTTAAGCATTTAAAAAATTGGTTTATTGAGATATAACTTATATGTCAAAAATTCTCTTAAGAGACAATTCAGGCTCAGCGCCTATGGCTCAAGTGGCTAAGGCGCCAGCCACATACACCTAAGGTGGC
>NW_003852647.1:59093-63750 GCF_000181295.1 Otolemur garnettii | reverse complement strand
GGATTCGAACCTGCCACCTTAGGTGTATGTGGCTGGCGCCTTAGCCGGTTGAGCTATAGGCGCCGAGCCACCATGAACAATTTTAGAACAATTTTCATCCCCTCAAAAGGAAGCTCCACAACCATTAGTAGACATTTGTGATTTTTTTCCTCTTCCCTACCTAGCCCCAAGGATCCCCACCTAGCCCCAGACAATGAATGACTTACCTATTTCTGGCTCTGTATTTGCATGTTCTGGACATGTTAAAAAATATTCTTCCTATCTAACTATAATTATATATCCTTTAACTGGCATCTCCCCTCCCCTCCTTCCTCCCTAAACACCTAAGTTTCTGGTAGCCACCAGTCCATTCATGAGATCAATAATGCTTTTTGATTCCACATAGGAGTGAGATCCTACAGTATTTTTCTTTCTGTGCCTGCTTATTTCACTTAACATAATGTTTGCCAAGTTTATCCATGTTGTTACGAATGACAGGATTTTGTACTTTTTAATGGTTGGATCATATTCAATTGTGTATGTATACCGTATTTTCTGTATCCATTCATCAGTTGAGGGACACTTCGGTTGATTCCATATCTTGGACATTATGAATAAGCAATAAGCGTGGGAGTGCAGGTATCTCTTTGACAAACTGATTTAATTCCCCTTGGACAAATCCTCAGTAGTGAGATTGCTGGATAATATGATAGTTCATTTCTTAAAATTTTGAGGAACCTCCATACTGTTTTGCATGATGGCTGTACACATTTACGTTCCCACCAACAGTGTGTAAGGGTTTCCTTTGCTCTACGTCTTCGTCAAAACTTGTCATCTTTGGTCTTTTTAACAGTATCTATTCTAACAAGTGTGAAGTGGTATCTCAATGTGGTTTTGATTTGCATTTCCTTGGTGATTAGTGATAGTGTGCATGTTTTAAATATGCATTTTGGACATTTCTAGGTCTTCTTTGAGAAATGTCTAGTTAGGTCTTTTGTCTATTTTTTATTGGGTTAGTAGTTTTCTGGCTATTGAATTATTTGAATTCCTTACAAATTTGAATATGAATTACTTATCAGATCAATGGTCTCCAAACATTTTCTCCCACTTTGCAGCTTTTCTTATCACTTTGTTGTTTCCTTTGCTGTGTAGAAGCTTTGTAGTTGGATATAGTCCCATTTATCTATTTTTTTTTTTTTTTGCAGTTTTGGCCCGGGGCCGGGCTAGAACTCACCATCCCCTGCATATGGGGCCGGCACCCTACTTCTTGAGCCACAGGCGCTGCCCTCATTTGTCTATTTCTACTTTTGTCCCCTTTCCTTTTGAGGTCACATCCAAAAACTTGCTGCCCAGGACAATGCCATGGAACTTTCCCCCTGTGTTTACTTCTAGTAGTTTTATACTTTGGGGACTTACATTTATGACAATAAATCACTTTGAGCCAATTAGATGTACAGTGAAAGATTAAAGGTCTAATTTCATTCTTCTGCATTTGAATATCCAGTTATCCTGACACTGTTTATTAAAGAGAGTGTTCTTCCCCCATTGTGTGTTCTGGGTTCCTTTGTTGAAAATCACTCAGTTGTAAATACGTGGAGTATTTCTGGGCTCTCTGTTTTCGTCCATTGGTCTGTGTGTCTGTCCTTATTCCAATACTCTGCTGTTAATAGCCTTATAGTATAATTTGAAGTCAGATAGTGTGATGTTTCTAGCTTTGTTCTTTTTACTGAATGTTACTTTGTCTAATTGGAATCTCTAGTGGTTTCATACAAATTTTAGGTTGTGAAGAATGTCATTGGTATTGTGATAGGGATTGCATTAAATCTGTAGTTCAAGTTAGGAGTGGAAATTTTAACAATATTTTTTCTTACAGTACTTTTTCTTCTAGTGCTTTTTCTCCTGCAGTCCTTTTACCTACTTCTTGTCTCATCTTGGTCAAAACAGAGAACCCAGTTTGATGTTGCTCAAGAATCCAGGTCTTCACTTCCTGCACCACCTCCAGCCACTTTGGAGGTTTCCTCTCATTGCCTTCTTCTGTTGTGGCATCTCAAGAACCTTTTCTACCTCTTGCCTCCAGTACTTTTTATAAAAATATCGACTAGATTGCTAGTTCCCACCTAAAGTGTACAAGGAGAAATACATTGTTCTACATTGGCTGAAAATGTTTCCGTTGCAAGTTAATTGTCAGTTCAGCAATACAAAATGCATATTCCAAGGTATTATTTTGCTTACAGATACCATTATTGCTTCCTAGAGTTACATTTTTAACACATAAACATAAATAAAAGAATTAAAAACATTTATATAGATAGGGAATTAGTACTACCCATGTATACTGCACATTTTTTATTTTTCCCTCAAAAATACAGACCCCAAATATATATGGCAAAATGTGTTGTAAATATAGCTATTTCTGTTCTCTTTTGGTTTCCACTTACATGGACTGTCTCTTTTCTCCCATCACTTGTAGTCATGAGTGTCCTTTAGGGTGTAGTCTGTCTCTTATAGGCACCTTAAAGCTAGGTCTTGCTTTCTTATCTATTCAACTACTATATTTTAGAGAAATAACTCCATTTATATTCAAGGTATTTAGTGACAAGTAAAGGTTTATTATTGTCATTTCATTAATTGTTTTCTACTTATTTTGTAGATCTTCCTTTCCTTTCTTCATCTCTTACTATCTTTTATTGTCGTTAACAAATTTTCTCTAATACTGTGTTTTGATTTCTTACTCCTTCTGGAGTAAGCCTGGCAAGAAAGTCTCTAGCTTTGTTTCGTGTCCCGTAAACCTGTGAACACAGTAGCCATTGCAGCGCTAGGGGGTGCTGTAAGAACAGGATTGCAACAGCATAATGCTGCATCACATAGTTATTGAGGCTGACATCTTTCCAGGCTAGAATCCAACCCCCCCATCAATCCGTTTTCCTGTCACTGTGGTTATTCTGAGCACTAGGCCGATGGCGCCACCCAGTAGAGATGAGGGCCAGAATTGAGTCCTTTCAGTTGTGTATGAAGATTCCTGTCTGGTGCCATGGGATCTAGAGGCTCACTCGAGTTGTGGGCATTTGGGTAGTGCTGGGTTTTGAAATAACATGCCCATTATTGTGTTCTCAGGCTATTATTTACACTTACTTCTCTGTCGTTTCTCCAGGTGGATGGTATCTTTCCCCTGCTATGCTGCTGGGGGTTAGGGAGGAGTGATGTGGATTATGGAAAACTGTCCTTTTACCCTCTTCAAAGCATCTTTTCTTATTATACTGTAACCAGATAATGTGAACTCTAACCTGGTTTCTTTTGCTCTCATGAAAGTTTTTTCATGAAGTATGGTTATTCAAATTGATGTTTTTGCTGGGGGATGATCACACGAAAGTCCTGTTCCAGCATCTTGCTTATCCCTTCTCCATCTGTTTAATATTTATATACTATAAATACATCCATCTTGTCCATGTGGTTTTGGGGTTCAGAAAGAATCCTTAGAGAAGGTAATTCCAATATATAATTCACTACATATACAAATATTCACTTAGCTTTTCTTTTGAAAGTTATTGGTTTATTTGCATGTAAACAAGCAGCCTGGGTTTGATTTAAGTGTGCAGACTTGAGAAAAGGATCCATATCTTGTTTCACTCATGGCTATCCAGTTGTCTCTTACCATTAATTAGACAATCCACTTTGCCTCTATTGTATTGAAATGCCATGTCTACCAGTACAAGCATGGAATCTCTTTATTCGCTATTGAGTGGTGGTATTTGTACAAGAAAGAACCAAAATGAGAGAGTGGGAGTTTGACAGGAAATAATGGGCAAAGATTTATCCTGTAGTATGTGTGTGAGGTAGTGTGGAGTCAAGAAACAGAGATCAGAAGGTGCAGTGGGTTATCACTGGGATACTGACAGAAGTGGTGATAGATACACAGATGGGAGGTTGGTGTTCATTCGTGTATGTCAGTAAATGAGAAGGAAATAAACACCAGATTGGTATCAACTGCAATGACACCAGTTGAAAAATGGGAATAGCAGTGAACTCAGCTGTTTAAAAAACACCTATCAGATATAGTGCACACTATCTTAGTGAAAGGCACACGTATAACCTTTTTGCACAATCTGTGCAAAAACAAAATATGTAAACAAAATATGTGTACCTCCTAATACTCTGAAAATAAAAAATTAAAAAAATCAAAAGATAAATAAAATACTATGGAGGAGAAATAATAGGGTTTGGATACGCTGGCAAAGCAAAAAGTAATAATAATAAAATAGAATAGAATGAGTGGCTCCAAAAGTAAAATCAAATAAATCCTGCTCCAGTTCAGGCCAAAAAGAAAAGAAAAAATCATGAAAAATACTTTACAACTCAATGGCTCAAGTTTTCATCAGAAATATTTGAAGAACAAATTCTACTTTTAGGCATTTATTCTTATAGGTAAACAAGGCAAGCAGGCAATATGTTAGGATATAAGCTAACTTTCTATAAATTGAGACATATTCATTCATAGGGATACCATATAACTTTTTCAGTGATCTCTTATTATTTATTTAAAATGTCACATTTATTTTATTTTTTATTTTTTATTTTTTGAGACAGAGCCTCAAGCTGTCCCCCTGGGTAGAGTGCCATGGCATCAGAGCTCACAGCAACCTCCAACTCCTGGGCTCAAGCGAGTCTCCTGCCTCAGCCT
>NW_003852647.1:45039-58215 GCF_000181295.1 Otolemur garnettii | reverse complement strand
GTATCACGGCTCACAGCAACCTCAAACTCTTCTTAGGTGATTCTCTTGCCTCAGCTTCGACTACAGGCCCCCGCCACAACACCCGGCTATTTTTTGGTTGCAGCCGTCATTGTTGTTTGGCAGGCCTGGGCTGGATTTGAACCCGCCACCTTGAGTGTATGTGGCTGGCGCCTTAGCCGCTTGAGCCACAGGCGCCGAGCCCAGGCCTGTATTTTCAATGTTATGATTTTGTTCTCTATTCCCCTACCATGTGTTATCTTTTCTGTCTTTCTGATCTTGCCTCATCCCCCAACCCTCATCCTCCATCCCTTGCCTGGTTAAATCTTCCTCTTATTTCACAGCCCACCTCAAGTCTGACTTCTTTCAGGTCCTGCTCTTTCCTATTGTCTCCAAGTCTAAAATTTTCTCCCTCCTGTGATTTGCAAACACCATTTTTGAAACGTTTACATACCCTTTATCACAACTTGATTATGACTAGATATCTTTTTCATTTATTCTCATTTAATTGTTTATTACTAGAGGACAAGAACAGTATTTTTTTTTTTCATCTTTGAACCTAATACTGCTAGTGCATTAAACTTCAGTACACAGTTAGTGTTTTAAATACATTTTAACAATATAGGAAACAGGCATGATTTTTACCATTATCTCATCTCTACCATCCATTTGGCATATGATTTATATTTCTATTTCTAATGTGATAATAGTTGTTTAAAATACTTTTCGAATGCCAATGACTTAATCATATACATTCCCATTTTATGATTTGTGTTGTTTTTGAAGTAACAATTTCTTCATCTTCCAGGTGGATGTTATAATGGATCATCATGGTGGAGTTGCATCATCAGACCCAGAGACCAGAGTTGTAATTGGTTATGTCACCTCCATAAATAAAGATATTATTTACCTTAATAAGAACATTGAATTCTCTGTTAACATTGTTTCTGAAGGTATGATTTGCATTCTCAGAAAAATGTAATTCTTAATTTTTGAGGGAATTTTAGTACTAGAACTATTCTTACCATGTACTTGGATCCAGTCAGTGACTTGTCAATTTTAGAGGTGGGCTTTCAGAATTGAAAATGATATATAATATTGGGACAGATGGGTAATGCTTACCACAGTGTCTATCATTTATTATGAATTCATTTGTTGAATGAAGTCAGCAATGTCTGGGCATGTTTTTTGTTCATGTAAGTTTTTGATTTTTAATCAATGAAAAGATTCTATATGTATAGAGGGATATTATGTTTTATATACTCCTAATGTTTCAAAATTAAGATGGGAGATAGCCTTGTACCTTTCTCTATGTGTGTTTGTTGCTGAATTTTATTTGTATTCAGCAAATACGTTCCTACACTTAGTTGTACCTATAGATAAACTTTGTTTTTGCTATTTTGATCTATTGTAGCTGGCATATAGCTTGATTATAATTATAAAAGGGGTGATAAGCTAAGCCCCACCACACAGCTTGCTTTTTTATTTTCTTGAGTGTAAAACCAGAACTCTGACATGATTTTTGTTTTAAGATGTTCACTCTGTTTGAAGAGACTATGTGGGCCAAGGGTGTAGTCAGGAACTTAGGTGGGAGAACGTTGTAATATTCCTGGTGGGCGTTGATGGAGATTTGAATTAAGTTTTAGAAGTGGAGGACCTTAGGATTGATTTTATACCCTTGATGTATTTTGGAGTAAAAGATGAAAGTAGTGGCTGAGATATTGGACTTTTGGTGTGAAGGAAAGATAAGGGAAAAGATAACTCCAATGTTTTTGATTTGAGCAGCAGTACTAGAGGGGGTGTTACCAATTTCACATGTAGGTGACTGAGATAAGCATTATGTGATGAATGAGAAGAATAGCAGTTACCCAGCTTTATATATGTTAAATTGGTGTAGATATGTGGATAATTGAATCTGACATTGGTTAGAGCTGGAGGTATGTATATTTGTGAGTTATCAGCCCATAGATATGCTGTAGACCCACACCAAAGAAATGCATGGACATGAACACACAGAGAGAAGAGGTCTAGCATTGTGTCTTGTGTCATTCTATAATGCTGGGTCCTAGGGCATAGAAATGTTTCACTTTGTTGATACTGCCAGTTGTTTGGAGTGGTTATACAAATTTACATTCCCACTTGGAGTGTTGGAGATTTCCAGTTGCTCCAGATCCATTCAGGTAACTTTGTTATCCTATGATTTACTTGATCCTTATTATATAATTCTCTTTGAAACTCTGTGTTTGTAACCATGAAATGTAAGGTATATATTTAAGAGTCCATCTGCTGACTACAATACCTAGAGAAAGTGGTTCCATCTTAGAATAGCAGTATTTCTGGTGCTACTGCTATCACTAATACTAGTCAACATTTATGTGGTGGTTACTCTGTGATAGTCATTATTCTATGAGTTTTACACATCAATTAATTCTCATGGCAACTCTATATCATGACGACTCTTATTATGCTTCTCATTTTATAGGTGAAGAAGCAAAGTCACAGAGAGGGCAAGCACTTTGACCAAGACTGTGGAATGAGCAAGTGGCGGAGTCAGGGTTTAAACGCAGGCAGCTGGGTTCAAACTTGTACTCTTACACATGCACTTGACTGCCACCCTAAGGAGTTGTGATTATGACCAATTATTTAATAAATCCTGTGTTGGTGTTTTCTTAGATCGGCCACGCTACGTAGTTGACGCTTTTTCCCATTTGACTTTGTTAATCAGTAGAGGAGCTCGGCGCCTATGGCTCAACCGGCTAAGGCGCCAGCCACGTACACCTAAGGTGGCAGGTTCGAATCCCCAGCCCGGACCCACCAAACAACAATGACGGCTGCAACCAAAAAATAGCTGGGCGTTGTGGCGGGCGCCTGTGGTCCCAGCTACTTGGGAGGCTGAGGCAGGAGACTCGCTTGAGCCCAGGAGTTGGAGGTTGCTGTGAGCTGTAATGCCACGGCACTCTACCCAGGGGGATAGCTTGAGGCTCTGTCTCCAAAAAAAAAAAAAAAAAAAATCAGTAGAGGAATATCAATGCTTAACAGATGATAAACTTCTTCTCTGACAGAAAGATTTATAGTGCATTTGTTTAAACATGTTGAAAATGTACCTTAGATGCAGCACAAGCTATATTAAGGAATCACAATGTTGAAGTAACTTGTGAAATTGAACATGACCTAGTTAAATGATAATCATACTCAAATATCTCCCTGGTGGTTTTAGGTTTTGTGCCTTACAAGGGTGACTGGTTAGAAGTTGAGTGTTCCGTTGATCCCAGTACCTCGGAACTTAAGCCTTTCTCGGTAAAGCCCGTGAGCTGTAAGCACGTGGATGAGGTAATTTGTTTCTGTGAAGCATTTGTCATTAGTTTCTGCCAAACATTCCCTTAGTGATAGTTTTTGTGTCTGGGATTCTATTGAGTGTATTAGGGAATGTAGAAAATACAAACAAATGTATTCTTTGCCACAAAGGAGCCTAATTGCTTATTGAAAAGGCAGGCCTTCTGAAAGGAAATACGTAGAAAATAATGTAGAAGAAGCATATAATTACATTCTAAATTTTGTATTTGATTTGATATTAGAATGCCCTGAGAACAATAAGAAGAAAAACAATTTGAGTGCTAGAAAAATGTGGGGCTTGAGCTTACCACCACAAACTAGCTATTTATTTACGTATCTGCGTCTCATAATACATAGAAAATTAAGTGAAATACATGAAGGCTACGTTAACCAGTTTGATGAGAGTATTTCAAATTGTATATGAAAACACCATACTGTACCCTGTGATTGCATTAATGTACACAACTATAATAAAAAAAAGAAAATTAAGTGAAATAGAAGGTAATGGATAATTATGGGTAATATTTATAGCAAAGTTACTCATCAGAGACCTGGACCACATCCCCAGAGCATCTGACCTAATTAGTCTGAGGAGGGGGTCTGGGTATAGGTATTCTTATAAAGCACTCCTGGTGTTGCCAGTGTGCTCACCAGGTTGGTATTCATTAATTTGGATGTAATAACCAGGTTGGAGCCAGAGTGAGGAGGTGCAGAGCTTGTCACATTTTATTATGCTTTTTCATAATCATTTATTCATTGCATAATCATTATTTATGCTTATAGGTCTGTATCACCAATCTACAAGGAAGAAATGGGGTGATCGATGATACCATCTTTTTCACCCTGGATTCTGTGAAACTTCCTTGTGGATACATACCTCAAAGATTTGACTTTGTCAACGTAGTCATGGTGGAGAGCATACAGTCATGCTTTATTTGGAGAGCTGTTTCTGTCACTCCCGTGCAAAGGTCATAATAACAAACATTTTCATTCTCTGTTCATCTTTTCTTCTGTGGGCACTGAAGGAGCTTGTTTAATTGAAAAACTTAGCTTAGTAAGCCTAAGCAGTATTTTAAATATGACTTACTTATCTGGTAAATCCAATCAAGATACTCTCTAGTTCACTTGGGACCATGAAGACACTTTAGGAAAGTGTGTTGTCAGTTAAAAAATATGCTACAGCTGGCTAGTTACTGTAGGGAGGAGTTCTTGGAAGCAGCAGCACTGCAAATTAATTTAAATTCCTTGTTTTTCATTATCAGGAGTGGCTTCTGGGATGGCAGTGGCCTGGGTCGTCCTTAAAGTGACCCTCAGAGGCAAAGCATTTACCTGAGGAGGCAGCACAACCAGCATGTTAAAGACACTGATTTAAAGAAACAGTTTGCATCACCTACAGTATTTGTTAATGTTTATTGTTTAACTGTTCTTCCTCATGTTTGAATGTCACCTCCACAATAGCAAGCAGGATGTCTTTCGTTCTATTTTTTGTCATTAATGCATCACTAGGCACTTGAAATAGTGCTTGTCACATCCTAGGGGAAGAATAAATGTTACTCAGCATTGGTATTTGGCTGTGGTTTGTTTATCACTCGTTCCCTAATAGTAAATGTTGGGCAACTCATTAAGACTTCAGTTGATTATTAAAACAAAAATACTCCAAACCTGGTATACATAGGCCTCTTTGAACCACTCTGTTGGAGAGGTGCAGCCCATCTGCAGAATGAACAAGGGTCAAATATAGTACCCCTCAAAGGAAGGAGAAGCTGCTTATCCAGTGGGACAGATGGTACTAAAATTTCAGGAGTGTAGCCATGAAACTTCTGGCTTTGCTCTAACAGAGTATTTAACCAAATAACTGACCTAAGGTAGCAGTCCCCAACATTTTCGGCACCAGGGACCAGTGTCAGGGAAGGCAATTTTTTTCACCGGACAGGGTGGGGGAGTGGTTTTGATATGAATTTGTGAGCAATTGATTTATTTTGGTCTGTATGCAGTCAAACCTCTCCGCTAATGATAATCTGTATTTGCAGCCGCTCCCCAGTGCTAGCATCACCACCTCAGCTCCATCTCACATCACCAGGCACAGTGGTTCTCAACCTTCCTAATGTGATGTATTTTCATTATTAAAAAAACGGGGTGTGACCCACAGGTTGAGAACTGCTGCATTAGATTCTCAGAAGGATCACACAACCTAGATCCCTCACAAGTGTAGTTTGCAGTAGAGTTTGAGCTCCTCTTAGAATTAATGCCACCGCTGATGTGACAGGAGACAGAGTTCAGGTGGTGATGTAAGCAACAGGGGGCAGCTGTAAATACAGATGACATTTTGCTCACTTACCCATCACTCACTTCCTACTGTGTGGCCCAGTTCCTAATGTACCACAGACCAGTACCCGTCTGTGGTCCAGGGGTTAGGAACCACAGACCTAGGGGAAGGGATATATTCAGATCTTTGGGAATCACTGGAAAGTGGTTGTGAGTTCACCCCCAGTCCCGGGATTCATAAATTTACCATAACTCCCATTACTGTAATAAATAGGGTTGAGTCCTCAGTTTGCTTTATAGGTCCAGTGAAAGCTCGCAATCATCCAGTGACTAATTTCCTACTTTATAGCAACACAGGAGGAGCGAGCATCCTGTAGGACAGTGTTTTTTAACCTTTTTTGTTTCATAGCACATTTGAACCTATAGTTAAACTTCCATGGCACACATAAATTATAAAAACGAGCAAAAAAAAATATATACTTACTGTGCTTTGAACTTTCAAAAATAATGATCTTTAAAAATTAAAATCCTCTTGCAGCACACTGGCACACCAGGTGAGAATCACTGCTGTAGAGTTTAGGATTTCACTCACTGGTTCACTCCAGAAATTCTCACTGAACCCTTTTTTATGCCAGGCACTGTCCTAGGCAGTGAAGTTATAACCTTGAAAAGACAAAATTTGGGGCCCTAATAGGAACTTGCATTTTGTTCATCCCCTGCCCCATGACTTCCTGACCCATGCAGCAGTAGCTCTTAGCATAGAAAGGGGCAAGTCAGAGGTGTGACAGCTCTAGGTCCTTGTGAAAGTCATCATTCAACAGTAGCCCCACACCTTGTGGGAACTGAAGCCACCACTGGACTTGAGAGATGCCTGGGCCATGGATTCTACCACTTCCCCATTTAATTCCCTAGTTTGGTTGATGTGAAAGAATGTTCTTTGAGAGTAACAGAGGATTATGGGAAGCTTAATCAGGTGGTGATGGAATCATACCCACTGCTTGACCAGCATCTTCACTGGACTGAGTAAATCACATAATCACATGGGATGATACAGTTGTGGGGTGAATATATTTCCTTCATTCCTTTCAAATGGCAAACCACAGAATGTCTTTGATTTCATAGGGCAGGTCCGGCAGGGAGTGGTACACTTTGAATATTTTGCCCCAGGGATATGTCAACTCCAGGTCTCTTTGCCACAATTTAGAAGAGTATTATTTACCATCTCACCCTCATCAGATTATCACATCTCTCTCCTTAAATGTATTACAATCTTGGCACAAGGATTCAGTGATCAGGAAGTAGTGGGCTCTGTCAGAAATGTGTTTTCTATAGGAGGGACAGAAATGGTATGAAAATAAAAAGACCTGCCGCCATGGGTTTCTGCAGTTCTAGTGTCCTTCTGTAGAGCTTCCAATAGGCATCTAAAGCCCAAAGGGTTGCAGATGTACTGATACTAGATGTTTCTCAGCTCATTGAGAGATTCATGAAATGTAAAAAAGGAAATATGACAATGACCTTGAATAGGGCTTGGTAAACTTTAGCCCTTAGGCCAATTGTGGCCTATTGTCTGAAATGATTGTTAAAAAATGAAGTTCCATCATGATACCTGGAACCTAATCAGGCTCCAATCAATTGTACCTGGTGTTCTTGTCATCATGATTCTGAATGCTGTTAACAATAGACGTACCATGACTGTGGTTTCATTTAGTGCTACTTATCTCTTTAAAAGGTTCTAGTTTGTTATTTCAGGGCTGTTATAAGATGCATATAAGTTTGTGCATCTTCCTAAGGGATATGTTTCATGAGTGTGAACAATTTCTCTTTGTCATATTTAGCATGTGGTTCTTTATTTTATTAGAAATTTAAAATTCTATTTCATTAGCCATATCTACCAGGATTCTTGTTCCTTTGTGTTCCACAACATAGTGTTTAGAGACCAAGCTCTTTATTTTTATATCTATCTAAAAACTTGAGTTTACACTCATACTCCCAGTAACAGTCCAAGAACACAGGGTTTATTCTGTTTTCTGCTTTCCCCCTCTCCATATTTACTGCTTCCTTTGCAGCTATGAAAGAAACCACCATAGCTCATCTTTAGTATATTTACTTATATGTATAACCTGCTGTATATACTGTCACACTGCAGGCAGCTTTCTCATTAAATTCTAACTCTCTCTTCTCATGGATCCTGGCTTCCAGGAGGCCTCCTTGGAACCATTTCTAGGCAGGGCTCCCTACTGTTGGTGCCCTGCCCTCTAGACAGAGAGAAAGGGCTCTTTGTTGTTTTTTGAACTCCTTTAAAGCCTTGATTTATATTATCCACATCACATCGTAATAGTTGCTCAGGAGAGCATAGACGGTTTTTCTTCATGAGCATCTTTAAGCTGACATTAGAGCTAATGGTAGAATTTTGAGGTTGGTACAGGGTTATGGGTCTGAACATCCACAACTGATGACTAAGATTGCTTAGCACTCTTTTTGATCCTATGAAAGAAAGGAGGAGAGTTTACTTTGCTGGGATGGTCTCATCCTAGAGTGGTTTCACTTTATAAGAGCATTGTCCCAATTAACCATAAATGATGTTGATTATAAGCTTCATTCCCCAACTACTCTGGGTTCTTAAAGACTATTGTGTATGCAAATAGTGAAAAGAATAATTTTGGAAATTCCATGGAAACTACACAAAAGGTATAAATTATTCTGACAGTGTAAAGGTCATACTTCATAGTGGTTAAGAATTGAATGCCTAAGGTTCTCTAAAATTTCTATCCTGACAACTTAATCCCCAATGTGATCATATGTAGAAGGGGAGCTTTTGGAAGATTATTAGGTTTTGATGAGGTCATGAGAGTGAAACCCCCATGATGGTATTAGTTTCCTTATAAGGAGAGGAAGAGAGGCCAGAATTTGCTCTCTCTACTGAATATGAAGACAGAAGGTGAGTCATCTATAAGCCAGAAAGAGGGTTATTACAAGAACCAAATGAGATAGCACCTTGATCTTGGACTTTCCAGCCTTCAGAACTATGAGATAAAAATGTCTATTATTTAAACTACCCCTACTATGGTATTTTATTAAAGCACCCCAAGCTAAGACAACAGGTGAAAAGCTAACACTGACATTTTCTGACAAAAATTAGTTTTGAAAGAAAAGATATAAATGGGAATTTTCCCCACCCATTAAATCATAACAAATAATATGCTTATTGATACATACATGCCATCTAAAGTATTGTCATATGTTTATAGAAATGTTTGTCTAAACATTCATCTAACATGTATTTCCAATATAGCTTTTATTATTGAAGGAATAACATTCTACTCCATGGTGTAACTCTCATGTACACAAGGGAGGTTGAGTCATCAGAAACAAAAACAAAAACAAATATACTGGGTGATTTCATAAGCTGTTGCCATTGTAAAAATCCTGAGAACAGACTACAAAGCCAGAGCAAGGAAAAAGTTGAGGTTGGACAAGATCTCATGTCCTCAGAGATATAGCTATATCACTATCATGAGTGAGGACAAATACCTTTTAGGTAGAAGCAACTAGAAAATTGAAGTATTCAGATGGTATGACTTTCCTAGAAACTAGCTCCTCTCAAAGATTTCCTGCAAGATGTTATCCTTCTCTTCAACTTATTCCTGCAATATTTATTGAGCATACATCATGTACCAAGCACTATTCTACACACTGGGAGCTCACTGGAAAAGAACAACAAATAAAATCTCTGCTGTCACAGAGATGAAATACAACTGGGAAGAGACAGACAATACTTTGGTAAATATAGCAATAAACAAGAATTTTCAGCTAGTAATTAGAGTCATAAAGAAAAGTCAGTAAATGTATATGATAGGTTTTGGAATGGGAGTGACCATGAAGAGATTCCTTTCAATACTCCCAGTAGAACTCAATCTGCATGATTTGAAAGTGAAACGAGCAGGTCTTTTGAAGCCAAATAGGTGAGTCACATTATTTGTATCCTTGCTACATGCAGGACCACTTGAGAATCTTGCACTGAATGATTTGCCTGTGGGTACTTGTGAAGGCGTGCATTTTGTTTGTGGGAGTCAGTTAAAACTCAAGAAGTTTTATTGGGGTAGATGGCATCCCTGTTTGGAACTGAATTTATTGTACTTTGTGTTGAGCACATGTATGTGGCAAGCACTGGGCTAAGGGCCTTAAGACCACATGTCATGTAATCCTCACAAAAAATCCAATGAAGAAGTACTAGCATTGCTGTATCCATTCTTCTTCCAAGTAAAGGACTCAAACAGTAAAGAGAGGGCACACCACTAGTCTGTGGCCATGAAGAATTCACACTCTACACTCGGGTCTAGCAATCATTTCTTACCTTACCTTCTTGGAATACCTCCTGCCCCAAGAGTGAATTCACAGTGTCTTTAGGAGGGTGGTGTGGAAGTGGCTTCTCTTTGGTGAGCAGGATTCTTACTAGGGACCCTGACTTCCTGGTGCTGGAATATCCCTACAGTTTCTTTGTCAGCAGAGCTTGAACTCCTGCAGTGGTGGCTAAGTCTCTGCAAAGTATGTCAGAGAAGGCGGTTTCCTAGCTCTACTTGTGCAACCAGGGACACATGGAAGAGTTTTTGACACTTTTTCATTTGTCTGTTTGGGCACCATTTTTTTTTATCCTTTCTACTTTCTTCTGTGCCATAATTAAAACCAACCAATTTGATCCATTTTTTTTTCTTGTTTGTTTTGAAGTGATTGATAGGTTTTGCTGATGGATTGGATGGAGTGAGTAAAGAAAATGGAAGGAACTAAGGGTCAAGGCAGCAGTATTGTTAATTTACTGGGTAAACTAAACTGATTATTTTCTGAGATGGAAAATATTGGGAGAGTAGCAAATGTTGGGGGAAGTTTAGGACATATTAAATATTGGACATGTTAATGTCAAGCCACCTCTGGAATACTCATATCTGTAACTCAGTAAGTTTGTCAGATTGGGAATTACCTACATGTAGATGCCATGGGGCTGATATGTGGATCAAGAGGATGTTCAGGCTCGGCGCCTGTGGCTCAAGCGGCTAAGGCGCCAGCCACATACACCTACGGTGGCGGGTTCGAATCCCCAGCCCGGACCCGCCAAACAACAATAATGGCTGCAACCAAAAAATGGCCAGGCGCTGTGGCGGGCATCTGTAGTCCCAGCTACTTGGGAGGCGGAGGCAGGAGACTCGCTTGAGCCCAGGAGTTGGAGGTTGCTGTGAGCGTGATGCCATGGCACTCTACCCAGGGGGATAGCTTGAGGCTCCGTATCAAAAAAAAAAAAAAAGAGGATGTTCAGAGTCTGACTGTAGAGCACTGTAGTGTGAACCTGATAGGAGGAGGATCTAGCAAAAGAGGCTGAGAAGGACCCTTTGCAGGAGTGGGTGATCACACAGAAGACAGACGAACTTATTTCAAGAAATAGGGAGTCATCAACTGTCAAGTGCTAAGGGGATGGGAATATAGAATATTGACAATTGAATTTGGTGCCCTGAAGGTTTCTGGTGATCTTAAAGAGCAGCTTCAGGGCCTCAATGGGATAAAAGTCTGATCATAGAGGATCGAAGAGGGAATGGGAAGTCAAGAAGTGAGCAGAAGAAAAAGCTTATTTTTAGGGTTGGCTCTAAGATGTTGGGCTACACACATCTAATCACCAGCTGCTCTTGGTAAGGTGGTCTAGGGAACTCCAGCCACCTCTCACTGGATCGTCCTGCACAGAAACATTGCAAGGTTACAGTGAGATAGCAAGGGACTCCAGGAGCCAATGAGGCCAGAAAGCCAGCACAGAAAGCAGGTGTGAGGGAGTCTAGTGACCCAGGGACAAAGCATACCTGTGGAATCCTTGAGGTATCAAGTCCACATGAGAATCTCCCCCATCCCCTATGGCACCCCACGGTGGCAAACTGTGGACTGGACTGAACTATGGGAGGGTACGTACTTCTGGGTGAGAGGAGTGGGAAGAAAGGAGCAGGAGCTGAGAGTCTACTGTCTCCAGTGTGTGTGCAGAAACTGGTCCTTTGGCAAAGGGCTGCAGACAGGGAAGGTATTCTACAGCCTTTTGAACTTGGGAGCTCACTGGCCATGTTGGCCAGGCCTGAGATGAACATATATGGTGCCAGGTGGAGTGTTTGTATGGGAAACTGCTTGGTGCAAGACTGGCAGATGGGGCATTGCCATTATGGGTGAGCCTCATGGGAGCACTAGCCTCCAGGGTCCTGTTGCCTGACTGGCTCTGATTCTGCCTGCTGGGCGGGCAGACACTCTTGGGTTGATTTCCACGGAGACACAGGCAAGCTGTAAAGATCCTGCCAACCCACAGACCACTTTGTGCCCTCAGAGAACTGTTTAGAGAATCAAAGCATGTCTCTCATAATGTCTGGCATAAGCTTTAGGCCCTCATCAGTAGGGGGATTGAATACTTGCTCAGCTTTTTGTTGTTGTTGTTGTTCCTAACCCAAGAGCGCCACTTGGTGTTCAGGCAATATATTGCATTATATAGTTTTCCTTTTAGGGTGCCACCTGGTGTCCAGGCAATATTTTGCATTATATATATAATTATATATATATATTTTTTTTTTTTTTTTCTTTTTGGTGCACCACCTGGTGTCCAGGAAATATATTGCATTGTGCTATGTGTTTTCCTTTTTAAATTGAAATTTTTGTTTATTTTTTCTTTTCCTCTTTGTGTTTTTTTAATGTTATTTAATGTCAAGGTTTCTACTATTGTTGTGGGGTTTCCTCCATTATTCTCTTTCTTTTTCTTTTTTTTCTTTTTTGTGGCTTTTATTACTTTTCTCATATTTCCTTCATAAATCTCTCAAACAACTGATATCCCCTTTTTAATTCACTTTTGAGTCTGTTTTGTTCTATTTAGTTCTGTATTTTGTCTCTGATACAGATACTTGCTCTGAGGTCTGGGCTAGAGCAGCAATGGCTTTGACCTAGCTCACTGAGGCCTTGAACCCCTGAGCTATGGCATCTCTCTAAATTTAGGTTTCTGAAGTACTGTACTGGCAGGTCCTGTGCTGTGACATATGGCTGATTTTTTTTAAATGTTTGTTGGAGGCAGAATCTTGTTCTTGCTCAGGCTGGTAAGAAGCTCTTGACCACAGAGAATCCACATGCCCTGGGTCCCCAGACCCTGGGATTGAGGGTGTTGGTCACCATGCCCTGCCCCAAATCACTATTATTCCTATCTTTCTCTTTCCCTTTTTTCTTTTCTCCTTTCTTTCATTTGTTTTCCACACTTTTAAAATTTTCTTGGTCTTTCTATTCTCCCTTCTAGCTCATTCTTCTTCTCTTCCTTATGTCTTTGTACCAAAAGGCCAGTCCAACACTTAAGCACAGAAACAAGGATAATCAAGGAAAAGGAGGAAGCAAAAGGAGTAAGTAGTGGGGAAAGTTAACAAGAATTAAACATACATTAGGAGGAAGGAATAAAAAAATTCTGGCAATATGAAAAACCAGAAGAAATCAATGCCCCCAAGGGATCATGAGGCAGCTGCCACAGAGAATCCTACCATAAAGAAATTATGAGCTCAGCACCTGTGGCTCAAGCGGCTTAGCCTTAGC
>NW_003852647.1:43553-44794 GCF_000181295.1 Otolemur garnettii | reverse complement strand
ATTTAGAGTATGGATGTCAAAAATAATGAAGAGAATTAAAGGAAAAGCGGAAAACCACTAAAAGGAAATCCAAAAATTGACCCTCAAATTAAGGAAAGACATCATGACAGTTGAAAGGATATATCAGAGCTTAAGAAATTGAAAGAGTCATTCAGGGAACTCAAATATGCTGGAGAAAATATACAAAATAGATTAAACCATGTAGAAGAAAGACTCTCAGAAATAGATGATAAGGCTCTTGAGCTAACTCAAGCATTTAAAGAGACAGAAAAGAAGAGGGTAAAAACAGAGCAATCTCTTAGAGAATTTTGGGACTTCACAAAGCATACAAAATATGAATTACAGGTATCCCTGAAGGAGCAAAAGAAACACAAAAAGATTAGGAAGCCCTACTGGAGGATATCATAACTGAAAACCTCCCAATCACCATGAAAGATTCTGATACAAAACTTTTAGATGAACATCGAACCCCACTTCATCTCAATACAAACAAGCATCTCCTAGACACATTGTAATGAACCTGTCCCAAAGTCAAAATGAAAGAAAAAATCATGCAAGCTGCCAGGTATAAGCAACTTCTTACATACAAGGGGAAAAATATCAGAGTGACAACAAACTTTTCACACTGATCATCACAATGCACCACCAGCAATGTAGACTTCCAGAAACTAAAGGACAGTACCTATCTTCCTTAATGGTGCATACCATCCCAAAGCTAATGAATATACATTCTTCTTGTCAGTTTATGGATCATACTCCAAAATTGATCATATCCTGGACACAAATAAAACCTCAGCAAAATTAAAAGAATTGAAATTATACCTTGTATTTTTATAGACCACAAGGGAATAAAGGTAGAATTCAACTCCAACAAAAACATTCATCCCCACACAAAGGCATGGAAACTAAACAATCTTATGCTGAACAACAGCTGGATCAAAGAGTAGATAAAGAAGGAAATCATCAGATTCCTTTAATATAATAGCAGTGAAGCCTCAAGCTACCAAAACCAGTAGAATACTGCAAAAGCAGTCCTAAAAGGGAAGTTTATTGAATTAGATTCCCACATTCAAAAAGAGAAACATCACACATAAACAACCTAATGAGCAACTTCAGGGATCTGAGAAAGGAAGAACAATCCAATCCCAAATCTATCAGAAGAAAGAAATAATCAAAATTAAATAAAAAATGAATTAAATTGAAAACAGAAGAATCATTCAGAAACTAATGAAACAAAAATT
>NW_003852647.1:42754-43385 GCF_000181295.1 Otolemur garnettii | reverse complement strand
AACAAAGGGGAATTAGCAACAGATAACACAGACATACAAGAGATTATCAATGAGTACTACAAAAAACTGTGCCCAGAAGTTTGACAATGTGGAGGAGATAGACCAATACCTGGAATCACACAACCTCCATATACGTAACCAGGAAAAAATAGATCTCTTGAACAGACCAATATCAAGCACCAAAATTGAAGCAATAATAAAAAGCTTCCAACAAAAAAAAGCCCTGGACTAGATGGCTTTACATGACAATTCTATAAAACCTTCAAAGAAGAGCTTGCACCAAACTGCAGAACCTATTCAAAAACATTGAGAAGGAAGGAACCCCAACCAACATATTCTATGACATAAACATCATAGAATGACTGTGATACCAAAACCAGGAAAAGATCCACCAAAACAAGGAAAACGAAAGACAAATATCATTAATGACTATCAATGCAAAAATATTCAATAAAATCCTACCAAATGGAATACAGCAAGACATTTTAAAAAATTGTACATTGTGACCAGGTAGGTTTTATCCCAGGGATGAAAAGTTGGTTTAACATATGTAAATCTATAAATGTAAGTAACCATAGAAGCAAAAACAAAGACCAAATGATCCTTTCTTTTTTTTTTTTTTTTTTTTGAG
>NW_003852647.1:37903-42465 GCF_000181295.1 Otolemur garnettii | reverse complement strand
CTTTCAATAGATGCAGAAAAAGCATTAAACAAAATCCAGCATCTTTTTCTGTAGGAGATAAAGCACCCCTTGCTCAGACATGGCGGTTTGCTTCAATGTGCTCCCCCAGGAGATTGATTCTGAGAAACATTTCTTTGAAGATCGAGCTTCTGTACCTGCCTATAGATATGCAGAAATATGCAGAAAGGTCTCTCTAAAAGAAATTGTGGAGAATCAGCCGGGGTCTTGCAGCTAGGGGTGAACAGACCGGTCTTCCAGCATTGGGTCCTGTTCTCTGTCTTCCTCCTTCATTAACATTATAATCTCTAGTTCCAGTTTGGGCTAAAAGGAACAGACAGCCAGTCTCCCTTATGTTTTTACCCTAAACAAAATCAATTGTATATGTTTTCCTCAGCCTTCACACTAAATTGTAATCTTAAATGGTAGCTTCCTAATGTTACTTCACTTCTTTGTATCTGTGTTAAATTCTTACTGAATGTTGGACAGTATATAAGATAATCAGTGAAGTTTAGCCGGGCTGCCGACCAGAGCAAGTCTTGGCCTCCCTTTATCATTCCGTCTGCAGTTCTTTCCCCTGCGTCTCTGATCAGAGGCTCCAAAGAACATACACCATCATTTTTCTGACAAGAACACTTAAGAAAATAGGCAGAGATGGCACATTTCTTAAGCTGATTGAAGCCATCTATGACAAACCTATAGCCAATATCATACTGAATGAAGTAAAACTGAAAGTTTTTCCACTGGAACCAGATCAAGCATGTTCACTATTGCCACTAATATTCTACATAGAGCTGGAAGTTCTAACCAGTGTAATCAGGCCAGAGGAGGATGTTAAGGGCATCCAAATGGAGGAAGAGGAGGTCAAATTCTCCCTCTTTGCTGACGATATGATCTTATATTTAGAAAGCCTCAAGCAACTCAACTACAGACTGCTGGGAGTGATAAATACAGTAACATCATGGGGCATAAAATCAATGTCCACGAATCAGTATTGGCATTTGCATATGCCAATAACAATCAAGCTGATAAGCAGATCAAGAACACAGTACCCTTCTCAGTAGCTTCAAAGAAAAGGAAATACCCAGGAATATATCTAACATAGGAAGGAAGTAAAAGATCTCTACAGAGAGAATTATGGAATCTTGAGAAAGAAAATAGCAAAACACATTAACAAATGGAAGAACATGCCATGCTCTTGTCTGGGAAGAATCAACATTGTTAAAAAGTCTATATTGTCCAAAGCAATCTACAGATTTAATGTAATCATCACTAAAATACCAACATCATACTTTGAAGAACTTGAAAAAATAGTTTTTCATATTACATGGAATCAGAAAAAACCCATATAGCCAAGGCAGTTTTTAGCAATAAAAACAAATCCAGAAGCATGACTTTACCAGACTTCAGGTTATACTACAAGTCCACGGTGATTAAAACAGCAATGGTATTGGCACAAAAATAGAGATATAGATCTATGGGACAGAATGGAAAATATAGAGATGAAACTAGCCTCATATGACCATCTGATTTCCAATAAATCAAACAAAAGCATACACTGGGGAAAAGACTCCCTAGTCAATAAATGGTGCTGGGAGAACTGGATAACCACATGTAAAAGACTGAAGCTGGACACGGATCTCTCACCACTTAACAATAATTGACTCACAATGGATAAAATTTTTAAATCTAAGATACAAAACAATAAAAATCCTAGAAGAAAATGTAAGAAAATCTCTTGATAATATCAGCCTGGGGAAATATTTTATGAAGACTCCATTGGTGATGGTAGCAAGAACAAAAATAAATAAATGGGACTTATGTTAAAAACCTCTGCACAGCTAAGGATACAACAATTAAAGCAAACCAACAACTTTCAGAATGAGAAAAGATATTAGCATGTTACAAATCAGACAAAGGGTTGATAATGAGAATCTACAGATACCTCAACAAAAAAAGAGCAAACAATCCCATTATCACTGGGCAAGAGATATGAACAAAGCCTTCTCCAAAGAAGGCAGAGGAATGGCCTACAAACACATGAAAAAATGCTCATTGTTCTCTGTCAGAGAAAGGCAAACCAAATCCACCTTGAGATATATAACCCCATTGAGAATAGCCCACATCAGTAAGTCCCACTACTGTAGAAGCTGGCGAAGATGTGGAGAAAAGGGAACACTTTTACACTATTGGTAGAGGCTGCAAACTAATATAGCCTCTTAGGAAAGAAGTATGGAGAATCCTCAGAGAATAAAAATAGACCTTCCATTTGATCATGTAATCGCATTACAAGGTATCTACTCAGAAAAAAAATCATTTTACCATAAAGACATTTGCACTAGAATTTTTATCACAGTTTAATTCACAACCACCAAGTTGTGGAATCAACCCAAGTGCCCATCAACACATGAATGGACTAATAAACTGTGGTATATGTGTAGCATGGAATACTATTCAGCCATAAAAGATGGAGACTACTTCTTTTGCATTAACCTGTATAGAGGTGGAGAACATTTTTACTTAATAAAGTATCACAAGAATGAAAAAGCAAGTACTCAACAGTAATATGATATCAGTCGACAAATACACTCCCACACAAGAGAAAAACACAATTAAATTCAAATAGGGGTGGAGGGGAGATTGGTAAATTCTCACCTAATAGACATAATGTAGGGGTATACAGCACACCTCTTGGGTGAGGGACACATCTACAACTTGGACTCTACTTAACAAGTGCAAGCAATGTAACCTAATCATCTGTACCCTGGTAGTAATATTAAAAAAAGATGTGAGCAGAGGTAATTCTTTAAATATCATTTGCTGTGGGGAGTAGGGTGCAGAGGAATGAGGCTGAAGAGGAGATACTGTAAAGGATGTTTTACTTATGTACACAGTTTTTAAAGATAGGAGCTATATTTATCCTTGTATTTTTTAAGATTGGTGATGGTAGAGTATGTTTGTATGTTAATCCTTTAGGGGGGAAACAAAAGATTGTTTTGAGGAGCAATAACTATAGAAGCAATGTCCTCAGGGAGGCAAGAGGGAATGAGACCTTGTGCCCAGTGGAGGGTCAGCCCTGGATGATAGCTGGGACATCCCTTCATTTTGAAGGGAGGAAAGGCAGAGAAAACTGGGACAGGTGCTGGGGGATGTATCCCATAGTCTTATTTTTTTAGTGAAGTAAAAGGATATGTCTGTTTACCTGTGCTTCCTAAATTTTCATTGGTAAACACAAAATATTGGAATAAGTAAGACATAGAAGAGCAGTTGCTGAATGGTTCCCCTAAAAAGATATGTTCAAATCCTGATTCCCAGTACTTAAGAATCTATTTTTTTTGAAAATAGGGTCTTTGCAAATATAATCTAGTTAAGATGAGGTCATACAGGATTGGAGGGGTGCTTATCCAATGAGTGGTATCATCATAAGAAGAAAGAAATCTGGATGCATGGGGAAGGACACCAGGGAGTGATGGAGGCAAAGATTGGAATGATACATCTATAGCCCAAGGAAAGCCAAGGACTACTGGCGACCATCAGAAAGAAGCTTGGAGAGAATGGAATAGAGCTTTCCAGAAGGAACTAACCTTGCTGACACCTTGATTTCAAAAATGTAGGCTGGTCTTTTTCTGTTATTGATTTCTAGCACCAACAGAGAAATTTACAGAATTAAACACCTGTATTAGGAAAAGAAGAAAAGTCTCAAATCAGTGCCCTTGCCTTCCATATTAAGAAACCTAAAAAAGAAGAGCAAATTAAATAAAAAATAAGCACAAGAAGTGAAATAGTAACTACAGTAGAAATCAATAAAATAAATTGAAAAACTATAGAGGAAAATAATGAGGACAAAATATTTTTTTATATTAGTAAAATTGATAAACCTCTAACCAGAATCATCAGAAAAGAGAAAAAACACAATTTATCAATATTAGAAATGAGAGAGGTGATACAGCACAGATTCCATAGATATAAAAGGGTGATAAAAACAATGTAGCCTGTAGAACTGCCAGAGAACAAAGTCTTATTGTTGTCGGTCACAGAGCTGTGGTAATTTGTTATGGGCTTCCTGCAAAATTAATACAGCAGTATTAAATTTTAAGGTATACATAATCTCAGACTATGAAAAATCATATTTACTGGGGTAATAATACAGTAGGATTATTGGGTAGTATTTAGTGGCCATGTGAGATTTGTGTCTATTCAGGTCTAAACAGCTGAATTTGATATTACAATGTTTTATAACAGAGTTCTCTTGCATGGGCATAGGAAGAGAACAGTTAGATAGCTGGGCCTTACTAGACTCTGGTTTTACCAGCTGTAAATGAAAAAGTGAGTCCAATTCAAGAAGTGATGGCGGGCTCAGTGCCTGTGGGTCAAGTGGCTAAGGCGCCAGCCACATACACCTAAAGTGGTGGGTTCGAATTCAGCCAGGGCCCGCCAAACAACAATGACGGCTGCAACCAAAAAAATAGCTGGGCATTGTGGCGGGTGCCTGTGGTCCCAGCTACTTGGGAGGCTGAGGCAGGAGACTCGCTTGAGCCCAGGAGTTGGAGGTTGTTGTGAGCTGT
>NW_003852647.1:27202-34953 GCF_000181295.1 Otolemur garnettii | reverse complement strand
GGGCAAAGAGAGAGAAAAGGCAACATATATATTATACTATATATATTTATAATATATTATATATGTTTATATATATATATAAAAACATACAACTATGTATATGCCATAGGGATCAACTTTAGTAGGAATATATTTATGTTGCAATATACTTTCTGGACACCAGATGGCGCCATTGAGTGGTTCCCAGGCTTATCCCTGTCTCCCGGCTTAAATGTTCTTGGTGTTTGCCTGATTACCTGCTTGGCACCTAAACCCTGCAGAACTGCTGATTCCATTGATCTCAAAAAATCTTCATAGGCAGTTTTCCCAAATTTTCCCTGCAACAGTTCTCGTGATGTGTGGGATATCCTGGGCCAGTTCCAAGTATCAACTCAAACTCTTGTGCCTGGCCTGTGCGGAAAAGTGCCTGTGGCAACTGCCATCTCCCAAATTCCAAAACAATGGCCTCTTCCTATCCGGATCTTTCCCATCTGAGGGTCTCTCCGCTGCACCAGAGGGCACCACACTCTGGTCACCTACTTCTGCTTGGGAGTCTACACTTCGCCAATCTTTCCACACACTACCTAGTTTTCCCACAAACTGGGACCTGCAATTCTTCGTGGTGAGGCTGGTTGCTGCTGCTGCCTCCCACAATCACTGCAGCTGCATTGCGGAACCTTTCCAGGTAGTCTCTGCAGTTCCAGATTATACTCCAAGTCCAGCAATCCACCTCCTCACTGCACATCCAGAACTGCCACTCCACACCAATATTCCATGCCGGGAATGATCTAGCCCACTCACTCTCACCTGTTGTTCCAAGAGAGCTGATCTAAAGGAGCTTCCTATCTGCCATCATGCTCTGCCTTTGGGAGTGTGTGTTAAGGAAGGCATGGACTTAGACACAGAACAGTGGCTGTGGCATTTGAGCTATCTCACATCACAGGCCACCAGGGGGCATTCAGTGCTGGTTTCCCCTACCACTATGACCTCACCCAGAGAAGCTTTAATGTCACCCAGAGAGGCTTTAAGTGGAAGTGTCAGGTGAAGACAGAGGAAGCCAGGCCCAGGGGAAAGAGACATTACAATAGGGGCCAGGTGTGTTAAGTACCCTTCAGATGGAGGGAGCATTTTCAGAGAAAAACTCAACAAAAACTTGGTCAGATTTTGAGGGGTACTTCTCACATCTGTTTTCAATTCAGGATCAGTGACTATGAGTGTATAGATAACCAATTGAGTAGTTTGTGTACTTACTTTTTATGAAAATAAATAAAATGAGAAGGCTATTTTCTTTATTTTTATGACAATGTTGGCTTTTAGAACTGGAGAATTTCTTGAGTATGAGTAATCCTAAAGTGTGAAGGAATAATAGGTGTCAGATATTGAGATCATTTCATAGGCCAGGCCTTGTGTTCCATACTGAAGCATTTTGCTGAATCATCAAAAACATGTTGGTGGATGATTTTATTGCAAATATTTTGCCCCAAATTTGATAGCAAATATGCTGAACTCAACTTCATGCCGTGTCTGACAGATAACAAAACACATGCCCTGAATCGTTAATATTAGCAAAAACTGACAGGAAGTTTGTGGTGGCAGCAAGAAGAAAAAGCATGAGCTTCTGGGAACTTTGTAGCTGAAGGAAGCGAATACAAAGGTAGCAGCTCTCCACCAGCAGGGAACTGGGTGGTCTCTGAGTCTCTCACCTTGCAGATGCCCAGGCCTCCTACTTTTGAGCCTGTGCTTAGGCTTGTCCCCTTTAGCTTGTGTCCCTAATTTTGAACTTCTTGTATTGATTTTTCAAACTCAACTTTCATTCAGAAATTTGTTAACAGGTATATGGTTAGAGGAAGCAGCTAATAACTTGACATTGGTGTGTGATAGATTATAAAGCAACATAAAAATCCATTCCTGTAGAGTATGGCTTTATCCAAAGGACTGAATTTAATGAGGGAGTATCAGTCAGTGTGGAAGGCCAGTATAAAGATATGTTAGGGGATTCCTATGTGTGCATGCTATGTCTGACCACCACCATCATTCTTCACATTTGATCTTAGCCAAAAGGCCAAGAAGAAATCTCACCATCATTTTTTAAAAGCACATATCAATAGAGAGGTAGACATTGGGCAGAAACATACTATATTAGTCAGTGTTCTCCAGAAAAACTCAATCAACAGGATTGTTTATGAGAATTGGGTTCATGTGATTATGGAGGCTGAAAAGTCCCACAATCTGCTGTCTGCAAGGTGTAGACCTAGGAAAGTCAATGATACTCATTCTGATTCTGAATGCTTGAGAACAAGGAGAGCTGATGATATAAATCCCAGTCTGAAGGTGGGAGAAGATGAGACATTTCACTACAGCAGAGAGGCAGGTAATGAGGGACAAATTCCTCCCTTCTTTTGGTCTTTGTTCCATTCAGGCACTCAAAGGATTAGATGATACATGCTGGCATTGGAGAGTGCAATTACTTTCCTAAGTTCCCTTATCCAAATGCTAATCTCATCTAGATACACACTTAGAGACACACCCAGAAATAATGTTTAATACAAGCATTCCTAGTGGTCTACACAAGTTAGCACATAAAAAGAACCATATACCTTTGAGTTGAAGCCTTTTACTAAACTCAGGCATGACCCCTCTGACTAGTGGGGGTTAGCTGGTAGTTGAGCTGCCAAGGATAGGGAGTTAGAGGAAAGGGCAAGAACACGTTTTCCTATGAACTGTCCTATCCTATCCACTACCTTCCATGCTGAGTCCAGAAGAACTGCCAACTTTACATCCACCCCTCTGAGGCTAGTAATGGAGATTAAGAATGAATGAAGCTGAAGATGTACCAGTACAATTATAAAACTCATGAAGCTCCCCATTTTAAACAGCTGCAAAGCCTTTTCACCACCTGCGATGGGGCCCATGTTTAGCAGTTAGCCCTCATGAGCAAAAGCCTGAATTAAAATGGTATCAAAGCAAATGCAAAGACAAAAAGGTAAAAGAAAAAATAAAGAACCAGAATGTACAATGTCTGGTGGTTGATCACATAGGAATTAAGGAGAGGTAAGAGTCTTTGAAGATGCCATGTTCTTTGCCTTGGGATGTTGTATAGACAGTGGTGAAACCTAATGAGAAATTAATATAGAAATGTAGGCAGCAGAACAGGTTTTAGAGAAGTAAGTTTGTTTCTGAACATATTTATATACCTTAGCCTCCCAAATACCTAGGACTACAGGTGAATACCACCATGCCTGACTAATTTTTTCTACCTCCTATTTTTCTTTTACAGAGACAGAGTCTCCCGATGTTTCTGATCTTAAACTCTGGGCTAAAGCAATCCTCCCACCTCAGCCTCCCAAAGTGCTGGGATAACAAGTTTGAGCCACCATGCCTGGCCTCACAAGGGAATTTAAAATAACTATGATTAATATGTTATAAACTATAATGGAAAAAATAGAATAATGGATAATGATAGATATGTGGAGAACAGGGTACTGACTCATCAAAAATGGTAGAGAAGGTGAAGTCTCAAGGGCCTGTCCCTCCACAAAAACACCAAAACACCAAAGGCCTGTTCCTCCACAAAAACACCAAAACACCAAGGGCCTGTCCCTCCACAAAAATACCAAAAACAAATAAAAACTGTCAGAATTCACTTTGTCAGACTCTAGGAAATAAGAGTTTGAAATAAACAAGTAAATGCTGAATAAATTTTAAAAAGACTTATTTGTGGCATCCTAATTGAGTTTTGTCTCATTATCTTCCTTTTCATGGCAATAATCTTGAATTCAGTAGTCCCACACTTCTAGTATAGTCATTTTTGGAGGGAGCAGAGCACAACTTGTTCCCAAGGAAATGTATTTGTTTATTTTGACCTGTCTGGGATTTTCCCTGAGGATTGTCACAAGATGAGTTACCTTACTTACCACTCTCTCATGGCTAAAGAATGGCTATAAAGAGACAAAAGAGAGAATCTTGAAAGCAGCAAGTATGAAGCAAAATCAAGTAAAAGGGATCCTTGGTAAGATTAACAGTCAATTTCTTATTAGAAATCACAGAGGCCAGAAAGGTGTGGGATAACATGTTTAAAGTTCTTTTTTTTTTTTTTTTGAGACAGAGCCTCAAGCTGTCCCCCTGGGTAGAGTGCTGTAGCATCACAGCTCACAGCAACCTCCAACTCCTGGGCTCAAGCAAATCTCCTGCCTCAGCCTCCCAAGTAGCTGGGACCACAGGCGCCTGCCACAATGCCCTGCTATTTTTTTGGTTGCAGCCGTCATTGTTGTTTGGTGACCGGGCTGGATTCGAACCCACCACCCTAGGTGTATGTGGCTGGTGCCTTAGCCACTTGAGCCACAGGTGCCAAGCCAAGCCTAAAGTTCTTATAGAAACAAACACAAAAGAAAAAAACCCTATCGATCAAGAATTCCAAATCTGGTAAAGCTACCCTTCAAAAAAGAAAAGAAAAAAATCAAACATTCCCAGAGAAACAAAAGCTGAGAGAATTCATCCCTAGTCTGACTTACCCTATAAGAAAGGCTCAAGTGAGTCTCTCTATCTGAAATGAAAGGATACTGGAATTGATACAATGAAATAACAAATAGTGATAAAGATTATAACACAGGTTGGCTTGGTGACTGTAGCTCAGTGAGTAGGGCTCTGGCCACATACACCCAGACTAGCGGATTCGAGCCCGGGCCCAGCCTGCTAAAGAACAGTGACAACTGCAACCAAAAAATAGACATGTGTTGTGGTGAGGTGGTGAGCACCTGTAGTCCCAGCTACCCTGGGGGCTGAGGCAAGAGAATTTCTTAAGGCCAAGAGTTTGAGGTTGCTGTGAGCTGTGATGCCACAGCACTCTACCAAGGGCAACATAGTGAGACTGTCTCAAAAAAAAAAAAAAAGATTATAACATAGGTAAATATAAAAGTCAGTCATGTAATATTTTTAGTTTGTAACATTTGTTTTCCCTTTAATATTTAAAATGCAAATGTATAAAACAGAAGATATAAATCTGTTAATTGAAACACAATATGTAAGAATGTAATTTATAACAGTAAAAACAAAAGTGGGACAGCTGTAAGGAAGCAAAGATTTTGTATTCTATTGAAGCTACGTTGGTATTAATTTAAATCAGATTTTTAAAATTTTGAGATGTTGGGTGGCGCCTGTGGCTCAAAGGAGTAGGGCGCCAGCATCATATGCCGGAGGTGGCAGGTTCAAACCCAGCCCCAGCCAAAAACTGAAAAAAAAAAAATTGAGATGTTAATTGTAATCCTTGGGGTAAACACTTAGAAAATATCTTTAAAAAAGAAAAAAAATAGAAAAAGAAATAAGGCAATCAAAATTGTAACCTACAAAAAGGTCAACTATATACAGAAGAAGGTAGTAACAAAGTAAGCAAGAAACAAAAATATATAAGATATTTAAAGAATAATTACAAAATGATAGGAAAATTCCTCTCTTATTGGTAGTTACTTTAAATATAAATGAATTAAACTGTCCAATTAAAAGGCAGAGATTGGCAGAATGCTTGCATGTGTGTGCATGTGCACGTGCAAACACACACACACACACACACACACACAAATACACACCATGATCCATTGGTAGTCTGTCTACAAGTTATTAATTCTAAACCCAAAGATACTAATAGTTGTTTAAAGTGAAGAAATGGAAAGGATATGCCACACAAATTATAACCCAGTGATCTCAGATGGTTATCACTAATATTAGACAAAATAGAATTTAATACAAATTTGTTACCAGACACCAAGAATTACATTACATATTGATAAAAGAGTCAATTTAATAAGAATTAATATAATAATTATAAATATATATATACCTTGCAACAGAACATGAAATAATGAAATTTGACAAAATCAAAGGGAGAGGCTGGGTGTGTCGGCTCATGCCTGTAATCCTAGCGCTTGGGGAGGCTGGTGGATTGCCTGAGCTGACAGGTTTGAGATCAGCCTGAGCCAGAGTGAGACCTCATCTCTAGAAAATAGCCAGATGTTGTGGCAGGCCCCTATAGTCCCAGCTACTCAGGAGGCTGAGGCAAGAACATTGCTAGAGTCCAAGAGTTGGAGGTTGCTGTGAGCTATGATGCCACAGCACTCTACCAAGGGCAACAAAGTGAGACTCTGTCTTAAAAAAATTTTTCTGTTACAAGATACAAAGAATGACATCACATATTGATGAAAGAGTCAATTTAATAAGAATTAATATAATAAATATAAACACATACATACCCTGTAACAGAGCTTTAAATAAATGAAATTTGATAAAATCAAAGGGAGAGAAAGACAGTTCTACAATAATAGTCAGAAACTTCAATTATGAATTCAGTTCTTATAATAATGAATAGAGCAACCAAATGGAACATCAATAAAGAAATGGAAGACTTGGACAACACTATAAGCTAACTTGACCTAGCAGACATATGCTCTCCCTAAAAACAGCATAATACTGCTCGGCACCTGTGGCTCAAGCGGCTAATGCGCCATCCACATACACTTAAGGTGGCGGGTTCAAATCCAGCCCGGGCCCACCAAACAACAATAATGGCTGCAACCAAAAAATAGCTGGATATTGTGGCAGGCGCCTGTGGTCCCAGCTACTTGGGAGGCTGAGGCAGGAGACTCGCTTGAGCCCAGGAGTTGGAGGTTGCTGTGAGCAGTGAAGCCATTGCACTCTATCCAGGGGGACAGCTTGAGGCTCTGTCTCAAAAAAAAAAAAAAAACCAGCATAATACATATTATTCTCACATGCACAATTCTCAGGATAGACCATATAACAGGTCATAAAATTAGTCTCAATGAATTTAAAATAATCAAAGTCATACAAAATATTTTTGCCAACTGCAATAGAATGAAGTTCTAAATTGATAGTAGAAAGAAAACTGAAAAAAATATAAATATGTACAAATTAAATGGCTTAACTTACATTGAGTAAAATACAATGTAAACTGAGTATATTGAGTCAAAGAAGAAACCACAAAGGAAATTAGAAAATACCTACAGATGCACACATGTGAAATCACAACAAACTGAAACTTACAGAATGTAGCAAAGGCCGTGTTCAGAGGGCAATTTAGAGATGTAAATACCTACATTAAAAACGAGAAAGATCTAAAATAAATAACCTAACTTTACACTTTAAGTAACTAGAAAAGAAGAGCAAACTAACCACAAAACTAGAAGAATGAAAGTAACAATAAAGATTTAAAAAGAGGTAAAGAAATGAGACAACAAAAAACATTAGAGAGAATCAACAAAACCCCAAAGTGGGTATTTGCAAAGATATTTGAAAAGATCAACTAAATTGACAAACTTTTAGCTAGAGTGACTAAGGGAAAAAGAGGAAACACTCAAATCAGTAAAATAAGAAATGGAAAGGGGAACCTTTATATAAACGTAAAGGATTATAAGAATGTATTTAATACTAGGAATAATTATACACCAACAAATGAGATAACTTAGATGAAATGGTAAAGTTCTTGGTAATACAAAAACTCCCAAAATTACTCAAGAAGAAATTGAAAAGTTGAATCTGTAATAACATAATTCCCAACAAAGTAAAAGTTTGGGATGAAATCACTCCACTGGTGAATTTTTATCAAACATTTAAAGAAAAATCACACCAATTTTTTTCAAACTTCTCCAAAAAATGGAAGAGGAGTGAACAATTCCTAACTCTTTGATGAAGCAGCATTACCATGATACCAAAGACATGGCAAGAAAAATAACTTATAGATCAATATTCTTTTTTTTTTTTTTTTT
>NW_003852647.1:14352-26969 GCF_000181295.1 Otolemur garnettii | reverse complement strand
CCTTAGCCGGTTGAGCCACAGGCGCCGAGCCATAGATCAATATTCTTTATGATACAGATGCAAAAATCCAATACTGGGAAAAAAAATCCTGCAGCATATTATAAGGATCATATACTTTGACCAAGTGGGATTTATCCCAGGAATAAAAGAGTGGTTTAACATACAAAAAACAATCAACATAAAACATCACATAAATAGAACAATGGAAAAAAATATGATCATCTTAATTAATGCAGAAAAAACATTTGACAAAATTCCACACACTCTCATGATTTAAAAACTAGGACTAGATAGGAACTGCCTCAATATGATGAAGGATATCTATGAAAATCCCACATCTGGCTCAGCACCCATAGCACAGTGGTTACAGCCTGGCCACATGCACCACGGGTGGTGAGTTTGAACCCGACCGGGGCCTGCTAAACAACAATGACAACTGCAACCAAAAAATAGCTGGGCATGTGGCCAGTACCCATAGTCCCAGCGATGTGGGAGGCTGAGGCAAGAGAATTGCTTAAGCCCAAGGGTTTGAGGTTACTGTGAGCTGTGACGCCACTGAACTCTAATGAGGATGACATAGTGAGACTCTGCCTCAATAAAAAAAAAAAAAAGAAAACCCCACATCTATCACTATCACCAAATTTAACGGTATAAGACTGAAAGCTTTCTTCCTAAATTCAGAAACAAGGAAAAGATTCCCCCTTATACCACTTATATTAAACATTGTTCTGGATGTTCTAGACAAAGCAAAATAAAATTCTTTGTCATCTCTATTCTCAGATTATATAAAATAATATATAGAAAATTCTAATGTATCCACTAGGAGGCAGAGATGGTAGGATTGCTTGAGGCCAGGAGTTCAAGACCATCTTGAGCAACATAGCAAGATCACGTATACATAAAAAATAAAAATTAGCTGGGCATGTGGTGCATGCCTGTAGTCCCAGCTACTAGGGAAGCAGAGGAAGGAAGATCACTTGAGCCCAGGAGTTTAAGGTTGCAGTGACTGATTTTTGACAAAGATACCAAGACCATTCAATAAGGGGAAAATAGTTTCTTCAAAAAAATGGCACTGGGACAATTGGAAATCCAAATAAAAATATTGAAACCCTACATCACAATGTATACAAAAATGTACTTACAATTGATCAAAGACCTAAATGTTAGAGCTAAAACTTTAAAATTCTGAAGAAAACATAGGCCAGATCTTGATGACCTTAGGTTTGGCAATGGTTTCTTAGATACACCACCAAAAGCACGGTCAACTAAAAATAAATAAATAAATAAATAGGACTTGAATAAAAGTAAAAAGTTTTGCACATCAAGAAAGCGAAGCTTTTCAGAGGAATACAAATCAAAACCACTTTGAGATACCACGTAATTACAGTGAGAATAGCCCCCATCACAAAGTCCTAAAGCTGCAGATGCTGGCATGAGTGTGAAGAGAAGGGAACACTCTTACACTGTTGGAAAGGTTGCAAACTAGTGCAGCTTCTTTGGAAAGAAGTATGGAGAGTCCTCAACAAGCAAAAAGTAGACCTTCCATTTGACCCCACAGTCCCATTACTTGGTATTTACCCAGAAGAAAAAAAATCATTTTACCATAAGGACATTTGCACTAGAATGTTTATTGCAGCTCAATTCACAATTTCCAAGATGTGGAATTAATCCAAGTGCCCGTCAATGCATGAATAGATTAACAAACTGTGGTATATGTATGCCATGGAAAACTATTCAGCCATAAAAAGGTAGAGACTTTACATTTTTTGTGCTTACATGGGTGGATTTGGAGAACATCCTCTTAAGTATCACAGGAACGGAGAAGCAAGTGTCCAATGTACTCAATACCAATATGAAACCAGTAGATCAACAACTACACTCCCACAAGAGAGAAAAACACAGCTATGTTCAAATAGTGGGGGGAGGAGGAAGGAGGAAGGGGATTTGATGTGCTACCACCTAACAGGCACGAAGCAGGAGTATGTGGCACACCTGCTGGCTGACAGGCTCAACTACAACTTGGACTTTACCTAACAAACACAAACAATGTAACCTAATTATTTGTACCCTTATGTCAATCTGAAATAAAAAAAAAAAAAAGAAAATGATGCATTTCTCCAGAATGGGAGAAAACATTTGAAAATCACATGCATAATAAGGGTCCAGTATCCAGAACATATAAGGTACTATTACAATTGAACTACAAAAGTACAAACAAGCCAGTTTTGAAAAGGGCAAATGGCTTCAATAGGTAGGTTGTGGCAAATGTTCTCCATCTTGATGTGTGTGGTAACTACAAGGATGTTCACTTGGTGACAATTTGCTGACCCATACACTAAATATTTGAGAATTTTTCCGTTTGTGTGTCGTGCTTCCATAAAGGTTTCTTTTAGAATGCATATAAATAGAAAAAAAATTTCCTGTGACCCTGAAGCTTTAAATGTAAATGTCACAGTGTGTGACATATCTCTTGGGAGGCGGGACACAATTATAGGAAGGATTTTACCGATCAAATGCAATCAGAGTAACCTGATTCTCTTACCCTCAATAAATTCTCAACAATAAAGAAAAAGATAAAATAAAAATAAATACATGTAAATGTGTTTTTTCTGATTGCTCTATTATTATTAAAAACTATTGATCAAATAAGAAAAATGTTATAAACTTGGATAATTATAAAAAATTAAAATGTTATTGAATATCCCATGCTTGATATAGATGGATTTTTTGAAAATAGTTCGTATCATCAATAGATATTAGTTATTTCCAGAATAAAGCCTAGCTTACTGCCAATTATATTCCTATTTCTTATTTTCAGAGATGATATGTAAATGAGAATAGAAGGAATTTTGTTATACTAGAAATTTATAATTAAATTCTGTTATAATTATACATTTTCAGCCAAATATTATAATTTCCTTTAGAGTTGTATGACACAAAACACATATTGAATTATTACCAGTTTTTCCCAATGATATATCAGATGACCAATTTCCTGTCAATTCTGTTGACAGGAAAACACAGAAAATTATTTGCTATGCAGGATTTCCTACTCAGTCTTTTGTCCTTCCCTTTCCTAGACAGGATATTTTGGCTCCTGGAGTTTGATAAACTCTGGGGCAATCCACTATGATGGGCACAGGGCAGAAGGAAGTTGAGAGGGTAGTGAAGGGGAGATGGGAAAGAAAAATCTTGGAAGTTTCCCTCAGATGCATTTTTGGAAGAAGAGTGTATAGAATTGAGGATTTGAAAATAGATTCCATTAAAACTCCCTATGCCGAGTACCCCCTGGACAGTTTTTGTGCACTCTGGGTAAGTGTCCCTTAGTATGGAGATACCTAAGGACTCCTCAGGGATGATCCTCCGACTGCATCTCTAGGGGCCTCTGGGTCTCAAGCACCCAGGCTGCTGCTGACATGCAGACCTCAGAGATTAAGGACTCTCCCAAACCACTACAGGGAGTCCCCACTGTCTTCGAGGACTTTGGACAGCCCTGGGCAACTGGGGCTCTCCCTCATAGCACCTATTGCCAAGTTTCCCTCTGGAGCACTGGATGGCTCTAGCTGCTTTCCATCTACAGAATGAGACAAGAGTTAAGAGTGCTCAGAGAAAGCTGAATCTCTCTGGAGAGAAACAGGCCTCTGCACTTCCCTGCTACATCATTTCAGGCCTCTCTGTGCCCTCTTCCAGGGTCAGTTCCCAGAGGGCACTATGTACAGGGTGGGCTGAGTTGCAAAGGGCTGTCAGGTAGACAGGATAGTGGAGAAGATACAGTAACATGAAAGAGAAAAAGCAATTTTCAGAGGTGATTCCCAGGTATTTAGGACAGTCCACCCCCAGAGGCCAGCAGATCCCAGAGATTCCGGCAATGAATTCACCTTTGAGGTTGTAGTGACCAATGTGAAACGGCCCAGAGAAACGGATGGCAAAGGAGACTCATGGAAACCCAGAGCCAGTGTGGGATCATTGCCCAGAGGAGACCAGGCATGCTGGCAGTCTCAGATATAAAAGTGGTGAGATTAGGAAGAGGCACTGGAAGCTTCAACCTTAAGGGAACATATGCAGATTTTGTACCGACTCCTATTTATTGGTGCAGATTTGCCAACTGGATGAGAAAAAGGTACAGATGAAGTTGTCAGATCTATATATTCAGGAAATTTATAGATACCTAGCACTGGATCAGCATTTGGTAGAATTACTGGGCTTCTAAGGCAACCTCTGCCCTCAAAAGTACAGAAGTGCCTAATGCAGTAGTTCTCCCAATGGGGTTCCTGGAGCATCAGCATACGTGAGAATTTTTTAGCAATGCCAATTTTTGGACCTACCTCAGACCATATAATAGAGAATCTGGTGGTGGGGACCAGCAATTGGTATTTAAACAAATTCTTTCAGGACAAACATTGAATTTTCTCTTCCTGTTCTTGAGTAAAGTTCCTGGAGCCCTGTGCTTGGTTGTTCATGCAGACAGAATGGTAACCATTGAAATTTTTCCTAACTCAGCAATTCTCTTTGAGCTCCTCTTCAAGCAGCAGCTTCCAATCTTTTTAGCATCAGGGACCAGTTTCATAGTCCATTCTTTCATGGATAGGGGAGGGGAACATCTGACAGGAGGCAGAGCTCAGGCAGGGATGCAAATGATGGGGAGTGGCCATAAATACAGATGAAACTTTGCTGGATTGCCTGCCTACTCACCTCCCACTGTGTGGCCTGGTTCCTAACAGGCCACAGACTGCTACTGGTTGTGGCCCTGAGAAGGCTCTGTATCTCTAGGGGAAATGGTTTCAATGGCTACCATTCTGTCTGCATGAACAACGAAACACAGAATTCAGGAACCTTTACTGGAGAACAGGAAGAGAGAATTCAATGTCTGCCCTGGAAGAATTTGTTTAGACTACAACTTTAGAGGACATAAATACTCAAATTTTCCATCTCTCCCATGACCATCATATATTTGACAAGCACCTTATACATGAATAATTTAGAAGACTGAGGGTGGGGAAGCTCTGAGTGATCACATAGAGACAGACAGCTATAGATATCTGACAGCTATATTTTCATTCTTTTATCTTTTATTTACAAAATAGTCATGTATCAGTCTTGTGCTAGGAAATGAAGATACAATGCTGAATAAGAGAGACAGCTTAGATTCCTTTCTTTGAAGTATGACATGTATCCCTCCCAAATTTTCTGTTGAGGACAAGTTACTATCATTGGGTGCTGCATAATTTTATATTCTTTTATCACCATATGGAGGATGAAGTTCCATATGGTGACTTTCCTCAAACTAGAGACACTGGACAGGCTTCTCTTCTCTTATGGAGTTTCTGGTGTCTAAGAAGGCTCGACCGCCTGCTAAAGTTTCTCCTGCATATGCTACAAGTATAAGGCTGCTCACCTGTGTGGGTTCTCTGGTGTTTAATAAGGTGGGAGTTCTGAACGAATCTTTTTCCACATTCATGACATTTAAAGGGTTTCTCTCCTGTGTGAATTCTTTGGTGTGTGTGTAGATTTGTGTTATGACTAAAGCTTTTCCCACACCATGAGCATTTATATGGTTTTATTCCTTGGTGTGTCATGAAATGTTTATTAAGATCTGAACTCCATCTAAATCTCCTATCACACTGTTGACATTTATAGGGTTTCTCTTCAGTGTGAATTCTCTGGTGCTTAATAAGATCAGAGCTAACTCTGAAACTTTTTCCACATTCCTGACATTTAAAAGGTTTCTCTCCTGTGTGGCCTTTACCATGAAGATTCTCTCCTGTGTGGTCTTTACCATGAAGATATGTAAGTTTTGGAAGATCTTCTTTACAAGTTGAAACTTTCCTTCTTTTCTTCCTTGGAAAAGGTTGATGCTGTTTCCGTACTCTAGTTTGCTGGACAACTTTCATTCTGCTATTTTTTGACACTTTGCATCTTGGTGTTTGTATTTCTGATGCAGAAACAGATATAGGCTGATCATTTCCAGTGTCATTTCTGAGCATTAACCCTGTTAGAATAAACAGAACAATCAGCCATCTGTGTCTCAGTGTAAGGAAACTACACAAATAGAAAAAAAAAATCAATGATCATTGCTTTTATTTATTTATTTATTTTTGAGACGGAGCCTCAAGCTATTCCCCTGGGTAGAGTGCCATGGCATCACGCTCACAGCAACCTCCAACTCCTGGGCTCAAGCGAGTCTCCTGCCTCAGCCTCCCAAGTAGCTGGGACCACAGGCGCCCGCCACAACGCCTGGCCATTTTTTGGTTGCAGCCATCATTGTTGTTTGGCGGGCCCGGGCTGGGGATTTGAACCCGCCACCTTAGGTGTATGTGGCTGGTGCCTTAGCCGCTTGAGCCACAGGCGCCAAGCCGATCATTGCTTTTAAAAAGCATATTGGAACAAGTGATTTCTAGTCCATTTCTCCTTGATCCTCCCTGATGGACACAACAAACGCACTAAATAATGTAAGAGATACCCAAAAGTAAATTCTAAAAAGTGGTTAAGAAAAAGTCAAACTGTATTTGGACCCCAGAACTGGAAGAATAACATAGCAGGCTATCTTACACCCCCACATCCAACAGAAGAAGACAACCAGATCCAGGGTTTTCAAAGCTTCAACCTACCAAAACAAGGCTACTTGGTGAGACTGATTCCTTCTCTAGCATGAATGGACAACCTTCTGACAACATGAAGTAAATCAGACCTCACTGGCAAAGGGGACCTGCCCAGAGTTGTGTCAACCGTATGTGGCGAGGAGAGGAACTTGTCTTCCATACTGGGCTAGATAGAGACTTTCCACAACCCAAGCTGAAAGATATACAAGTAGAACTGCCAATAGGGACCCAGCCACATCAAAAGGAATTGGATGGGAAGCGTCTTTAACACTGTAGATATGATGAGAATCCCTCTGCTCAATAGGAGACACCAAAGTGGGCAGGCAGAACTGGCAAGAGGGATCCAGCCACAACAAGCTGCCTAGGCTAGAAAATCTCTTCATCCTTGTTCATCTAAGACTACCTTTCCCCACTAACAGACACTCTGGCCTAATAAACATGGCTTCCATGCTCCCAGGCAGAACCCTTGAGGACCCATGAGAGCCCTAACAGTACCAGATAAACCAAGGAGACCAAATGAATGCCATAAAGGCTCTGAAAACTAAATTGTCACTAGAAGCATGCCTTTTGAAAGAAAGAATCTCCATGCTAAACTAAAACAGGATGACTGCTGAAATAAAATATTATTTAAATAGCACCTAGACTCTCCCAACATAATGGACAGAATGATCAGGATACAATAAAAAAATCACTCATCAGACGAAGAACCAAGAAATTGATAATTTGAGAAATGTAAATCTGACAAAAATGTAATCAGACTAAAAATCAAAAACAGAAAACAACAAGAAAATCAGTGGAAATGTAACAATGCACTTATAAATAACCCATGGTTCAAACAGAAAGTCTCAAAAGATATTTTAAAATAGGGTTGAATGAACATAAAATTACAATATATCAAAATATATGAAATTCAGTGTTTGGAGCAGGGGTCCTCAAACTTTTTAAACAGGGGGCCAGTTCACTGTCCCTCAGACCGTTGGAGGGCCGGACTGCGGGGCCTGGGATGAGTCGGGTGCTAAGCAGGACAGGCAGTGGCGGCAAAAACACCCAGTGGGCTGGATAAATGTCCTAGGCGGGCTGCATGTGGCCCGCAGGCCGTAATTTGAGGACACCTGGTTTGGAGGAACATTCATAGCCCTAATTGTTTACAACAGAAATAAGGAAAGACCTCAAATCAATAACCTTAAGTTCCTACCTTGAGAAACTAGAATAAAGGAAAATAAGCCCAAATAAGAATAAAAAAATGGAAATACCAAAGAAAGCAGGAGTCATAATAAATATTTTGTTCTTCAAATAGTTAATAAAATTGGCAAAACCATCAAGATTGACAAAAAGTTTAAAAAAGAATACACAAATCACCAATATCAAGAAGGAAATAGAGCATATAACTACACATTCTACAAGAACTAAAAAGATAAGGGAATACCATGAACTTTATGTTCCTGAGTTTTAAAAGTTAGGAAAAATGGAACAATTCCTTCACAACTACAAACTACCAAAATTCAGCTAATACAGATACAGATAACCCAAACAACACTGTCACCATTAAAGAAACTAAATTCATATTTGAAAAGCTCTCCCAAAATAAATTTCCAGATCCAGATGGTGTGGGGAGGATTCCACTAAATATTTAAAGAATTAACAATTGTATGTAATCTTTTTCAGAAAAGAAGAGTGAAGGAAATACTACCCAACTCATTTCATAAGGACAATATCACCCTGACAACAAAACCATACAAAGACAGTTCTAAACAACAATAAAAAAACTACAAACTAACATTTTCCAAGAGCTTACATGCAAAATTTGTCAACAAAAAAATTGGCAAATTCAATGCAACAATGCATATGAAGAATTATATACCATAAGCAAGTGGGATCACTGTATTTCTGCCAAATTGGTTCAACATATGAAAATCAATCAACATCCCCACCTTATCAACAAACTAAAGAGAATAAATCATATGCTTCCATCAATTGACACAGTAAAAGTATTTGACAAAATTCTACATCCATTTATGATAAAGAACAGACATAAAGTGAGGAATTATATCAACTTGATAAAGAATATCAGCAAAAAGCCCCATCATAGGTAATAGTGATGACCTTTACTAACATGTAAGTAATAGGACAAGAGCAGGTTTGTAGGGGTGGGGACAAGGGTATGATAAATCAAGAATTCTATTTAGAATGTGGAAGTAAGGTATGTGTATTTATAAGAAGCTCTCCACATGACCTAGATAAGCTTTTTCTTCCCTGCACCCTATCAAGATGAGAACCAACCAGCTACTGGAACACTAGGGCTCTCTCAGAGGGTCCATTTTTCATAAATGGAGGATATAATGCATTACTCAACTTTTACACACAGGGAAAGAATATTTACCTACAGAGATGACAGTTTCATAGTTATCCTGCATTACATTATTGTAGAGAGTCTTTTTAGAGGTATCCAATAATTGCCATTCTTCTTCAGAAAAATACACGGCCACATCTTCAAACGTCAACAAACTCTAAAGAAGAGAATGGGCTGTAGTTTAGTACTTGCCATGACAGAAGCTGTCCTACCACCCATCTCTGAATGACATGGTAATTCAGGAACTGAAGAAGTTAACGGCACAAGATTTAGACAGAAAAAGGGAGACAGTAGAAAGGAAGGAGCAAAGAGGATCAGTAAACAGCCTGGGAGGTACCCAATTCCCACTGTGCCAAGCCTAGTTGCCTAGAAAACATCTGGGGCTAACACGCCTCTAAGCACCTGCTGGACAGTATGAGTCCTAGACAGCTGGGGCAGGCAGAGATAAGGCCATGGTCAGGCCACCTGAAAAAGCTAGAAAGTACAGCTCACCTGGGACTTAGGCAAGGTGAGCTCAGATGCCATCTTCCGGTCTTTGGTGATTTTCTGTTCAGAAAGGGCTAAAATCTGTTGAGCATGCACAGCTGTAGATGGAAAAGAGCCAGAGAAAATTTCTCCCTTTCCTGTTTATAAACATCCTGAGCTGATTTCTACAATACAGAACATCAGGATGCCTTCAATAAAGGTAGGTCACCTTGACAAGCATGAATGGTGCCCATAAGTGGCCATCTCATTGTAAATAAGAACCAACTATCTACCACTCACAGAATTGGTTCCCCAGTTCACTATTTCCTCAGACTTCATGAGAGAAATTAATAAAAGGAAATATATTAATTTGTCCTCTCATAAAATAAATTGTTCATTGAGCTGAGAAAAAAAATTAAAGTTCTGAAAATGAAGGACTTAGGTCCCCACTGTACAGCCGGAAATATGGAAGATTTTTGTCTCTCTCTCTTTTTTTGAGACGGAGCCTCAAGCTGTCCCCCTGGGTAGAGTGCCATGACATCACAACTCATAGCAACCTCCAACTCCTGGGCTCAAGTGAGTCTCCTGCCTCTGTCTCCCAAGTAGCTGGGACCACAGGTGCCCGCCACAATGCATGGCTATCTTTTTTGGTTGCAGCCATCATTGTTGTTTGGCAGGCCCGGGCTGGATTCAAACCCGCCACCTTAGGTGTATGTGGCTGGCGCCTTAGCCACTTGAGCCACAGGTGCCGAGCCAGATTTTTATCTCTTATTATTTTTTTTCCTCATGTACAATTTTCTTCACCTCTTGCTACTAACAGCTCATGTCTGATCCCAATTTCTCCTGCAACTTGTAAGAGTGTGGTGGCTCCACCTGTCCCTGCTCCATTTTCTTCTCTTCTCTCAAATTTGAAAGGGGCAGAGTCCACGGTGTGAATATTAGGGTTCTGTGGTGTAGATATCTCTCTTCACTCACCTTCACCCACCTTTGACCTACTATACTCTCATGTGGGAGACATCATAGCTGCTAGCATGGCTGGGCACCTGGAAATTTCCCATGACTTTCTAGCTGAATCATTTATTATCACAGTTGCCAGAAGAGAATTATGATGAAGCGCCTCACCTCTTTCATATACAGGCTGGCTTTCTTTGTGAGTATTCCAGCCCAGCTGTTCTTGTAGTACCTGGTATGTATTCCAACATTCTTTCTGGAACATACCCATTGGTTGGGGCTCTGCTGGCTTCCACTTAAAGCCTGGCGCCATTGCTGTTCCTCCCAAGAGCACTGCCTCCTTTCCCAGATCATAAGCTGTGACCTAGAAATAATCCCCATCCTCATTAGCACAGAACTTACTTTTGCTTTTGGGGTAGCGGTAGAGGGAAGAACAAGTGTAGAGCCCAGATTTGGTAAGTGTGTGACATTAAAGGAAGTGATAAAGAAACTGAAGAATACTGGGTTATATTCTCATAAAGAACTATACTCAAGATCTGGGAACATATGGAAAAAGCTATGACTAACACCACTTCGCCCCAACCCAGTGGTTTCCAACGCTGTGCATGGAGTCCCAGTTCAAGCTAGTAGCAGGGTTGAGCAGGTTGCCTGTTCCCCTTCACTGGCTTGCTTTATTGCTTTAGGTCCTTGCCTTAGTAGATTTCTATCTCCTAGTTTTTTCTAAAAGATACAGAATTGAATAAAAAAATTCATTCCTGTCAGCCAGAATTTCTAATCTTCCCATAGCCAGGGAAGGATTTCATGAAGAAAGAGGATGAAATGGAGGAAAAGATGGGGGAAGAAGCGTTGGGTTGCAACCTCTCTCCATATAATCTGGTAAGACACCGAAAATATGTTCTGCCTTGGATTCTTCAAAGTGGGCTCCTGAGAAAAGGAGGTGTGCTTCCGCCTTCCAGAGGCATACCTTGGTTCCCCACTCTTCAGTAGGGCCAAGGACAGTCCAAAAATGGAGGTCAGTGGAGCCTCTTTTCTCCTGGCCCAGAGACGTGTCTTCCCACTAGAGAGGACATTACCCCTCAGAATCCTTATTTCCTCCACTTCTCTGTTGGCATTTGTCTTCTTTCTATATCTTATCTGTTTATTTCCTCTCTCTCTTTCTTTGCAGTCTCCCTAGAGTTGTTTGATTTATATTTCTGTGGTTTCTATAAGCACTGTCCATTTTTTTGACCTTTCCTCCTTTCCCAACTCTTTCTGGCCTTTTATTTCTGTTTCTAAGAACTTAAGTCTTGTCTCCTTGGCCATGCCTGACTAGGCCCATTACCCTCAATTCACCCTGGCTTTAAAGAAGACAAAATGTATTTCTTTTCTCTAAGGCCAGGAACTCTGAAACCTGTGGCCTGATTCTACATGTGTATAATTTCAGATCCTACCTGTCTTAAGGAACAACAGAAGAGTGACTTGATCTACCTTATTCCCTGACAACTCCCCATCTCAATATATCTAACTTTATCTTATTTCATTGTACAAGTAAGCGATCTTTCTTCTTACCTCATTCTTTGTTCCAGCAGGTTTTCTCTGCAAGCATTCTACCAGGATCACAGCCTGTTTGATGTCCTGGGGATGATGCTTTTGCACCCAGTGCTGGGTCTCCTTGGGCAGAGTGGTCAGAAACTGCTCTAGCACTAGCAATTCCAAGATCTGCTCTTTTGAGTGGATCTCTGGCCTCAGCCACTGATGGCATAATTTCTGGAGTTGGCTGACAGCCTCGAGTGGCCCAGGTGCTTCATGATAATTGAAGCTCCGAAAGTGCCTGCGAGCGCTCTCAGGATCAAGACTCTCTATTTGTGTGCTGTGTTTCTTACTCTGACTGGAGCTCTCTTTCATAGACCCCTTAGTCTTCCACATAGATCCCATCTGGGGGTTGAAGTACTTATCCGCCTTCAGTTCTCTCCTCATCATTTGCTCTAGGAATGTCCTGTGTTTGAAGGTGACACTTGCTGGTGCACCTTTGTCAACTGAGGCCCCGTCAGGTTTGGTACAAAACCAATGAACGGATCTTCTTTCCAAAGGAACTGAGGGAGAGCAGAAAAAAGCACATGTCAAGAAATATTTACTTGCTATGTATTATCATAAAAAAAAAGTTAAATATTGTCTGGGCAACAGGTGATCTTCTGAGGAGTGAGCAGTTAATCCCAAAGTTGATACAGCTGTACAAGATGGAAACTAGAGGCCTCAACTGGTTTCACAGACCC
>NW_003852647.1:9700-14017 GCF_000181295.1 Otolemur garnettii | reverse complement strand
TCTGTCTCAAAAAAAAAAAAAAAAAGACCCTCCAAGCTGTGGGCCTAGGCCAAGCAGAAGCTTTCCAAGGAAAGCACTTATTTATCCCTGGGATCTCTCCTGACGTGGCTGCCTGCTTATCCAATATGCCAAATCCAGTTTCCCTCAATGCCCCTGAGGGCCAAGGGTGTTAATCTGCCAAACACCTGGATCTCTGCACTCCTCCAGCGTCACAGTCCTTGCCTTTGGGCAGCTCAGTCACTAGATTACTCGCCCAAGGACTCCTGGCCGAGCCCTGCGCTGGACCATGTAGGAGCAGCTCCCTCACAGTAGCTGTGTGGGCAGCACACAGCTGAATGGCATTAGCTCCTTACCAGCTCAGCAGCTCAGTCCGGGGGACCAGACAGTACCCAAAGTCATCAGCACACTGGCCCAAGATTTCCCAAAGCAGTTCGATGGAGTGCCCAAGTCCAAACAAATCAAAACGGCCCCCAGGCAAGGCTCTTCCCACTTGTAGTCTGGCTGTCGCTATAGGTACAGTTGCAGACAGCCTCTGACCCAACAGACTGGCACCCACTACTTGCCGGTTTTCCACCGCTTCTGACCTCCTCCTGGGGTCCTAAAGTCTCTCACTGACTTCCTGGGTCACTAGAGGACAGCCTCTGGACAAAATCCGCCGGCCAGAGATGCCTGGAATCTTCTCTCCCCCTTCTCACTGTGCCCGGTTACACAGAAGCTGCTACTTGGCCGCAATCTTGCTGATGAATAGCCTTTACCAGATTTTAGGCTATATTACAAGGTCATAGTGGTCAAGACAATATGGTACTGGCACAAAAAGAGACATAGATATTTGGAATCGAACAGAAAACCTGCAAATGAAACCAACAACTTACAGCCACTTAATCTTCGATAAACCAAATAAAAGCAATGACTGGGGGAAATAAATGGTGCTGGGAGAATTGGATATCTACATGTAAAAGACTGCAACTGGACCCACACCTTTCTCCACTCACAAAAATTGATTCAAGGCTCGGTGCCTGTGGCTCAAGCAGCTAAGGCGCCAGCCACATACACCTAAGGTGGCAGGTTCAAATCCCCAGCCCGGGCCCGCCAAACAACAATGATGGCTGCAACCAAAAAATGGCCAGGCGTTGTGGCGGGCGCCTGTGGTCCCAGCTACTTGGGAGGCTGAGGCAGGAGACTCGCTTGAGCCCAGGAGTTGGAGGTTGCTGTGAGCTGTGATGCCATGGCACTCTACCCAGGGGGATAGCTTGAGGCTTCGTCTAAAAAAAAAAATTGATTCAAGATGGATAAAGGACTTAAATCTAAGGCATGAAACAATAAAAATCCTCAAAGAAAGAATTGGAAAAACACTGGAAGATATGGGCCTGGGGAAAGACTTTATGAGGAAGACTACCATGGCAATAGCGACAACAGCAATACTAAACAAATGGGATCTTATGAAACTGAAAAGTTTCTGTACAGCAAAGGAGACAATAACCAGAGCAAATAGACAACTTACTCAATGGGAAAAGATATTTGTGTATTTTGAATCTGACAAAAGTCTAATAATCAGGATCTATGCAGAACTTCAATTAATCTACAAGAAAAAAACCAACAACCCCATACATCAATGGGGAAGAGGGATGAACAGAATCTTCTCTAAAGCTAATAGGCAAGTGGCTACTAACTATATGAAAAAATGCTCTTCATCTCTAATTATTAGAGAAATGCAAATTAAAACCACCTTGAGATATCATGTAACCCCAGGGAGAATGGCCTATATCACAAAATCTCAAAATTTCAGATGCTGGCATGGATGTGGAGAGAAAGGAACGCTCTTGCACTGCTGGTGGGACTGTAAACTAATACAACCTTTTTGGAAGGAAGTATGGAGAAATCTTAAAGAACTCAACCTAGACCTCCCAATTGATCTTGCAATCCCACTATTGGGCATCTATCCAGAAGAAAAAAAAACCTTTTACTATAAAGACACTTGTACTAGGCTGTTTATCGCAGCCCAATTTACAATCGCTAAAACGTGGAAACAGCCTAAATGTCCTTCAACCCAGGAATGGATTGGTAAGCTGTGGTATATGTACACCATGGAGCATTATTCAGCCATCAAAAAAAATATGAAGATTTTACAGCATTTGTAATAACTTGGATGGAGGTGGAACACATTATTCTTAGTGAAGCATCACAGGAATGGAGAAGTAAGAATCCTATGTATTCAACTTTGATATGAAGACAAGTAATGACAATTAATGACATGGTGGGGCATGGGGGAAGGGGAGATCAGACAGAGAAGGAGCGAGGGGGTATGGGCAAAAAAAATGACTAATTCTCACACAAACTGGATTTAATTTTGATCAACATACATTACTTAAACATCAATTTTTAATTCAACATGTCAATATGTTGTTTACCATATTACATCCTTATTCATCAGTGAAATAGGTCTGTAATTTTCCCTTTATTTATTTTTTTTTGAGACAGAGCCTCAAGCTGTCCCCCTGGGTAGAGTGCCGTGGCATTACAGCTCACAGCAACCTCCAACTCCTGGGCTCAAGCGAGTCTCCTGCCTCCGCCTCCCAAGTAGCTGGGACCACAGGCGCCCGCCACAATGCCCAGCTATTTTTTGGTTGCAGCCGTCATTGTTGTTTTTGGCGGGTCTGGGCTGGGGATTCGAACCCGCCACCTTAGGTGTACATGGCTGGTGCCTTAGCCGGTTGAGCTATAGGCGCCGAGCCTAATTTTCCCTTTATAATAAAATATTTTTTCTAACTTTACTATCAGGAGTATCCAGACTAAGTAGAATGATTTTGAAGTATTTCTATTTCTACTGTCTATAAGACTTGGCATGATCTGCTTTTTTTTTTTTAGAAATTATTTTTTACTTTTATTTACGTATATTAGTCATCTTTTTTTTTTAGACTTTGGTAAAAACATAAGGAAAAATAATTCGTTTGCTATTTGAATTTTGTCTTGTGTATTCTGTAACAAACAAGTAGTAAACGATTATGTATTCAAAAAAAACTGCACAGCTCTTGTTAAAGCTTTATTGATAGGTACTTTCTATTTTGGTTGCTGATACAATGCTATCTTTCTTTTTCTAATATTATTTTGTAATTCTTTTTTACATAGGAATATAATTGATTTTGTATAGTTATTTTGAAGTTAGCTACATTGCTTAATTTTTCTATTGTTTTTGGTAACTTGCAAGTAACTTGGTAACTCGGAAGTGATGAAATTTGTATTTTTTTTACAAACCATTGGGATTTTTAAGTTATCATAATTGTATTAGCTAGGATCTTCAACTTTACTAGGAGTGGTGGTAATGAGTACACTTATCTCATAATTGATTTGTAGATAATGTTTTTGTTTCCTCATAAAATTGATATATTTGTCCCAATATTATCTTCAATGATTATGTCAATGTTTTACCTATAGTTGATGTTCTGTAAATATTCGTGGAATAAAGGAGCCTGAAATAAAAAAAAATGAAGAGAAAATTTCCTGTTCTGTTTCCCCTATAAAATCAACTGCCAAGTATTAGGATACTCATGATGGTAAATTACTCAGGGGGTATGTTTCTCTCCTTTTCTTTGTTACTCAACATTGAAATAAAGCACAGCTCAGAGAAGACAAATGTCTGTCTGTCTCTGTCTCTCTCTCATCAGTAGAGGAAAAGTTGGTGAGTGAGAAAATGAGCACCCATTGGCTAAAAGGAGCTTTGAGATTATTTAATAGTTAATCTTTGTGTTTCTGTCTCAGCTTCACAAACAGGGTATATTTGAGTTTCTCTAAATTTTAACAGATCATCTCAATCTTTTTACTTTAGTCAGCAGAAAAAATAATTTCTATGCCCCTGCATCCTCTCAGGAAGATTGAAGCCTTTACTTCATGGAACATTTGATACTCCCCTTTCCATTGTATTAATACTGGTAGAAGAACTGAGACAGTAAGATCAGAGTAGAAATAAAGTACCTAAGGAAAAAGTAACCTTATTCCTCTCAGTAAATGTCCCTCTACAAAGCAACCAGGTCGTCAACCTTGGGGAGGGGGATACACTTCTTTGAAAGACTTATTAAAGGTACTGTACAGATTTGTACTTGTGTATAAAGTTTTTGTTTAACTTGAAAAACAGCTGGACTTTGTTTACATATATCCAAATGTTGACAGTCACACATAGAAAAAAAAAAAGTAAAAGAGAGAGAGAAATGGTGATGATTAAGGTTCTTCATATACAAGAAGGGTCCTAGTAGGGGTACCCCTTCTCCTGACCTTATATTTCACTGGATGTGAGTTTACGTATCTTTTTTTTTTTTTTTTTTT
>NW_003852647.1:3788-9510 GCF_000181295.1 Otolemur garnettii | reverse complement strand
TTTTGGCGGGTCCGGGCTGGGGATTCGAACCCACCACCTTAGGTGTACGTGGCTGGCGCCTTAGCCGGTTGAGCTATAGGCGCCGAGCCGAGTTTACATATCTTCATGGCTGAAGATAGCCTTGAAAACCAGCAAAAATGGCAACAAAATTATTTTATGCACGCCATTGGTATTCAGAGAAATGGTCGGCTTCTTGTTGCTCATTCAGGCTCATGAGGTACAGGGAAACTTCCTATATATTTTTTGTCTGTAGCAGCCATTGTTTTTAATTCTGAAATGACTTTTTCTCCAGTGTTTTGATCAAAAGCCAGCAAAAATGAGGCAGTTTTGTTAGATGCAGTCAGTGATAGACCTCACGGCCCCAGCTCCCACTGATTCACTCACTACACCTTCTAGATCCCGCACAGGGACACCCATAAACACGCTGAACACGGGCAGCCTGCGAGTTTCACAGGCGTCCCTGGGTTGTATTTGCACATAGGGTAGAAAGGGGTTGCTTCCGGAGGTTAGACGTGCCTGTTGGAGCCTACCCCTGAGCCTTGCTGAGGACAAGTCCCACTAACTATTTGGCTGATCTGCCGCCTGGCACAGATGTCCCTGCTTACTGGAAAGTGCTGCGTCCCGCTCCCGCCCTCACCCTCACCCATCGCCACCCAGTAGCCTCAAAGGCTGCAACTGGTAAGGAGCAGCCATTATAAGCTCTCAGGAACCCCTTGAAAAGATCTAAAGGAAAAGCAGCTTCTCAATTACCTCCAGTCAGCTCTGGCTTCCGAGGGGGCCACTCTCGTCTTCCTCAGCTCTTCTATAAAGTCGCCACGCCTCCGTGCTGCTGTGCGGAGGGTCTCTGTCCGCCTCTACGCCGCTAAGGGAGGCGATATTAGGAAAGCGCCCACCCAGCGAGTGGAACTCCAAAATTCTGGGAACTGGAAGAGGCCTTGGAACACCACTCACTCAGGATTTCCCTCCATCTCCCCGAAACCTTACCCTGCCTCGTTAAGCTCCGGTGGACGACTGTGAACGGAGCCCCAACCGGAAAAGGGAGAACCCGTTTCCGGTGGCTTCGTGACGGCCACGCCCACCTACTTCCTTTCCTCTGGCTGCGAAGTGGGAGACTAGCCGAGTTAAGAACTGTCTTCGCCGCACAATTGTAAGAGCGACTTTACCTAACAAATGCAATCTGTGTAACCTGGTTTCTTGTACCCTCAATGAATCCCCCAAATAAAAAAAATAAATAAATAACTGTCTCGCAGGTCCTTTCCGTCTGGAGTAAGCGGTCTCCTGCTCCGGTTAGGTCTTGCATACAAGAAAGAGTTAACGCCACCAAGTCCCCAGGCCTATTGGAAGCCTAGAAAAGCCCTGCAAATGGCTGGTCGCCTGATGCCAAGGTTTATTCCTGATTTGCTAGATGTTGCAGCATGCAAATTGTTCCTGCTGGCTTCCAGACGGCTGGTGGCCCTTTCTACCTGAGGCTCGCCCTGTAAGCATTGCTGCATCAAAAGTCTAGGGGCTACGGAAGAGGTAGGCTTACAAGGTCAGGACCTTTTACAAGGTTAGTACTCTTTTGCAGGCGCTGTGTTCTCAACCTTCCTGAGTCCCGCCGGAGAGAGCTTGAGCTGTTAGTCACTGGACTTGTCAGAAGCCTTCTTAAGTAAGTGGCAGTTTGGTCCTGGTCAGGCCTCTCACTGGGTCAGGAACAACAGTCTCTTATGTCTTTTTAACCATTTTTCTGGTTCTCTGGCATGTGCTTCCCAACTGTTACCTTGTTTTATTCTTGGTAGGCAGATTTTTAACCTTTTGAGGTAGGTTTCATTTGTATTTCTCTTTGACATATAAAGAAATTGATATATAAATGTACACAGTTATGATTTAATAAAAAAAAGTAAAAACATTTGAGCTAAAGAAGTTATAAAAGGGCAGCACCTGTGGCTCAGTGGGTGGAGTGCGGCCCCATATACCGAGGGCGGCGAGTTCGAACCTGGCCCCAGCCAAATTGCAACAACAATAAAAGAAGTAGCTGGGCATTGCGGTGGGTACCTGTAGTCCCAGCTACTAGGGAGGCTAATGCAAGAGAATCGCCTAAGTTCAAGAGCTGGAAGTTGCTGTGAGTTGTGATGCCACATCACTCTACCAAAGGTGACAAAGTGAAACTCTGTCTTTGGAAAAAAAAATAAAGAAGATATAAAAGAAATTTTAACTGAACTTCACTGTCTGGACTAAAGCTGAGGCTCTGGAAAACACAGTTGCCATTTAACCCCACATGAGGGAATTCAGCTGCCAGGGAGACAGCATGCCCACTTCCATTAGTATAAAAAAAAACTCAATAGAACCCTCAGTACCTTCTTACTGAAGCCTTAAGCCTGTCTCTCCTTTGTTAGGTTTGAGTTATTCATCACTGAAAACTCCTGCTTGTATGTGTAAATAAACCTGTTTTTCCTCCTGTTTTTTTTTTTTTTTTTAAAGAAATAGTAGGATGTGATTTCACCTACCACTTCATGTTCAAGGTTGCATAGATTACCACTGACAGGTTTTAAATAGGAATCTTGGTCTCCTGTTTTCTTATCCTGTGCTTTTTCTACACCATTATGCTTCCTTGGAGGACAGGAATTTTGCTTCTATCTGGCATCTTCTACAGTGCTTAGAATAGTCCTCTGTGTGAGGTGGGTAGTCCTTAAGTATTTACTGAATTATCTAAGAACCTGAATATCTCAGGTTAGGAATACTGTCCAGAATCTCAGCATTTACTGTGTTATGCCATTTGGACAAAAATTGTTAATGTGAAGCAGAGGAGAAACTGTGTAGCTCAGCTGTGCAGTGAGGATGAAACTGACGTCTTTTGGGAAGTCAGTGTGGGAAACCACTCAGATAAGCAGAATAGATATCTGCATGCCCAGGAGGAAAATAAAGAGCACCTGTTTGGTTTTTTACATATGACAATGCAGATGGGACTCTTAAGTTTAAGTCACTCATTATTTGAAAAGAAAAACTGCCTGAAAGTGTGCAACAGGACACAGTGAATTGTCTGTGATATATAAATTTATTTATTTTTTTAAAATTTAATCATTTTTATTTCAAATGTATCTTTTTCAAATGTATTTTAAAAATCATAAATGGGGTTTTATAATCCAAAGTTGAAACTTTTACTCTTCCTGGCTTCAGGATTTCACAAACAATTCTAGAACATGCTTTCCAAATCCAGCCTTCTTTGCTTTCAGACTTCTGAAAAATCTGGTATTTGAACTACTCCATTCTTTTTTTTTTTTTTTTTTGAGACAGAGCCTCAAGCTGTCCCCCTGGGTAGAGTGCCGTGGCATCACAGCAACCTCCAACTCCTGGGCTCAAGCGAGTCTCCTGCCTCTGCTTCCCAAGTAGCTGGGACCACAGGTGCCCGCCACAACGCCTGGCTATTTTTTGGTTGCAGCCATCATTGTTGTTTGGTGGGCCAGGGCTGGATTCGAACCTGCCATCTTAGGTGTATGTGGCTGGTGCCTTAACCACTTGAGCCACAGGCGCTGAGCCAACTACTCCATTCTTAATGTGTAATTTTAGATCTATCATATGCTTGCTGATAAGAGTTTTCTGAAAACAATGTACAAAATATAAAGAATGGTTTCTACCCAAGAATCAGCAGTGAGGGAAGAAATATTAAACACATACCAAGAAATCATTTATTCATTAAAAAAAAAAAAACAGAACCAGTGCTGTTCTCTGTCATAAAAGAGAACATGTAAAATTCTTTTTATAGACTTTGGTAATATTTTATTCCCTACGCAGGCCTCAGTCCTACTTAATGATCTTTTATGCAAAGTAACCATCAGGATTCACTGAGTAAAAATCCCAGGCATTAACATGGCCCTTAATGTGCTATTCCACAGAGGAACAGGTGACTTTGAGGAGAAGAGCTGCCATGGTAACTTCCCTCAAATGCTTATTTTAAATAAAAATAGCTAATGAAAATATTTGTTAAAGCAACTTTGGGAATTACATACCATGCTTCCCACCAAACAAAAAAGGAAATGAAAGCATCCTTTCCTTTTATAGGAAAATTTCCACCTTTACTTTTAAAATTACATCTTATTCAGTTTTGTGGGTTCTTTTTTTTTACTAATTCTATATTTAAATTTATAAAATTCTGCATTTCAATGTAGTAAGAGTTCTTTTTCAAATGATCTTTACAACCCAGAACACTGACACCAGAACGACATTCTCAAGTCACATTATTTGACTATAATGAAGTAAAATATGAAAATGGATACCTGAACACAAATATTCCCTCTGCTCTGAAGGTGAGAGCAAACTTTTAACATATGAGTAACACAGAACTCCATTCCTCAGGAGCCCCCTCAAACTCAGAATGCTTCCATTTAACAAATCAATATATTAGTCTTAAAAATTAAAGTTTGGTCTCTAAGAAGGCCTGAACAAAATTTATTTCCATCCCCCAACAACAACCAGAACAGCCTTTCTTCTCCACATAAAAACAGGGAAGTAGTTGGGGCTGAAGAGTTTAAATATGAAATGTCAGCTTGTAAACAATGCTATTTGCACAAGTTTATAGATCTTCATATTTCCTTCTCCAATACTTCCCCCATTTATAAGTTCGTTTCCATACATACACACATGCACACACACACTCACTCTCAAGTAAGACACTTTTTTGTATTTGTGAATAAATTATGATTATGAACTAGGTATATATGTGTTTCATAGGTGCTTTGTAAACATCAGAGTCACTTGGGTCCTTTTCTCCAAAGCCTAAAATCAAATTATACAACCAAGGATCCACTACTTTCTCACATGCTGTTCACAGGCTGCATACTGACGAAGGGCAGAGAAAAAGTCCTCATAACTGATGTTTAGGTGGGAAGGCAAAGAGATAATCTCAGTCAATCTGATGTGCCAGGGAAGATAGCCTAATGTGCTGTCCACAGGACCAAACTTCAATACTAAATTGGGATCAGGAAACCATGTGAACTAAGTAAATTGTCTAACATAGCCACATCCAAATCTCTGGGTCTCTTTTGCTGCTGGGCTACTAATTGGCAAAAGTCCTGAGCATCTCTCACAATATCTGCTTTTCCATCTTCTGGAGACAGCACCTAGACTAAGGTGACCAGACTGGGGGTGGGGGGTGTGCTTAATTAAAAATTTGGTCTATATGGAGCAACAAAAATTTTCATAGAACACAAAAATAGTATTGTAATATATATATATATTTTAATTTCAACATAAGTACAATTTACAAATATAATACATTAAAAAAATTATGTATAGGGTGGCACCTGTGGTTCAAAGGAGTAGGGCGCCAGCCCCATATGCTGAAGGTGGCAGGTTCAAACCAAGCCCTGGCCAAAAAAAAAAAATAATAATAATACGTATAGTATCATTCTATTCTTTGGCATATTTCTCCTTTGAGTGAATTTTTTTTTAGTAGATTTCTGTCATTGTTTAAAAGATCATGAAATTTTTCACAAGAATTTGTTAAATTATATTTCACACATAAAATGGCTTTCAAAGTCTCAACACTTAAATGTGATTCTTCTTCTGATGTCCACACTTTATTTACAGTAGAAAAAACACATTCAGTCGCAGCATTAGTTCCCCGGTAAGGACAGCGCGTATCCCATAATTTTTAGTGCATTATTGTATGGAACATGGTTTCTTTCAAAATGATGAAATATTTCTAACCATTTGTTCTCTATTGTGATTTTTGCTGATGCCCAAG
>NW_003852647.1:1500-2699 GCF_000181295.1 Otolemur garnettii | reverse complement strand
TTCATTTCCAAATGAAGTTACATTAACCTCTTCATTCCCAAATGGAGTTACCTTAACCTTTTAAGCAGCTGAAAACCTTCCTGTTCTCCCGCCATCCCTAGCTTGTTGTGCATTCTTTCCAAAAACCAGGACTTTTTAAAAACGCCGCGGGACATGGGACAAATTGTTAAAAATCAAGACTGTCCTGCCAAAAGCAGGACGTCTGGTCACCTTAACCTTGACTGCTGAATGCAATTTAAATCTTGATCATCTTTGTCATTACTATTTGCAAACTCTGGTGGGTATTTTGAACAATTTAGGCCCAGAAGTTCCTGCTGTTGTTTTAAAGTTTCATCCATTAATCTGGAATTATTTATTTTGAAAACACCTTGGCGGTCGTAGACACACTAATGTAGGAGATACCCATGGCCACACACACCACTTGGCTCTCGATGTCTGAGAAGCTGGGTTCCTGCTCCTCCTTGGTGATCATCAGGCCCATGGGCACAGGCAGCTTCTCCAGGGAACTGCCCTCCGCTCGCCAGACCCCCGCGCGGCTGCGGGCGGTGACTGCAGTTTCTGCTGGTGGGGCGGTTTCCGCCGCCGGCCAGGCGCTTGCAGAGCGTGAAGCCAAGTGGCACTAGGACCACAGCAGAGGCAGCGCAGCAGCAGCGCCGCCAGATCCAGTTCCAGGCACCAAACTGAAAGCGGAGCCAGGAGGTGAGCGTGCTGTGCAGGCAGACCCCCGCCACACCAGCTGGTACAGACTCGTCATACTCTTTGTGGCACAGGGGCGCCATCACCTCCCTCCTGCACACACCCGCGGCGCGAAGTCTTCCTATCTGCCCCAGCAGCCAGCGTGGGCCATGGCTCCTGGACCCCTTTCCACTGCCAACACCTCACCTTGAGCACCGCCCCCCCTGCCCCGCTATCTTCCTCCTTACCTGGCGATATATAAATTTAATAAAGATGTTTGGTTCACCAAAGAATCATTTTCAGAATGGTTCCCCCCCCTTTTTTTTGTGAAACAAGAGTCTCACTTTGTCACCCCCTTTAGAGTGCTATGGCGTCACAGCTCACCTCAGACTCTTGGGCTCAAGCGATTCTCTTGCCTCAGCCTCCCAAGTAGCTGGGACTACAGGCGACCTCCACAGCATCCAGCTATTTTTAGAGATGGGGTCTCTTAACTGATCAGCCTGAGCAAGAATGAAAGCCAGTCT